>NC_054375.1:8765263-8897832 GCF_017654675.1 Xenopus laevis
ATGAGAGATTATGAAGACATGGGGATATAAGTCGTTATGAGATAGAGTTCGTGCCCGAGACTTGATCCTACTAGTTTTTGTGACTTATACACTTGGGATGACTCGAGTGATAGGAGAGTGACGGGATTTAGAGTTTTATGGGATCGTTCTGTCAAGACTATGAGGCACAAAGAAGACTGTTCCTGCTGAAATAGAGGATATATATATAGATAAACCGGGGGAATTTCCGATGCTTGAGATATATATATTATAGATATACGTCTGGTACAGTTATTAGAAGCGCTTGAGGTCGATGACTAGATTCCTATGCTTAATTTGATGCTTGAGAGTAACAAAGAGAGAGTATATATAGCTATGTTTTGATAGTATATGGGATCGGTCTCCTTGTTACGAGTTGGATTGGGGGTTTTTTTTAGCGAATATAGTGCCGGAGTAGCAAGGAGAGGGATGTGAGTATGTATGGGCCTCTTCTACTGATAAGCACTAATGAGCCAATCTTACAGGGAATCAGGTTTAGAACGATATTATTGTATTTATAATAGTATAATATATAGATAGATTATAGGGGATAGATCACGCTTATATTACTATGAATAGCACGAATAACAGTTTTATGGGATCAATCTCTGTAAGGACGTAATGAAGGAATTATTAAGAGGGCTGTTTATAGATTAGATTGTGCTTAGTAAAGGAATATATAGAGTGCATAGAGAAGATATTTATGGGATACTCTCATGTATGGGAGCCGATAGGGGACTCGCTCTCACTCAGAGAGAGACGCTGTTGTGACTTTAGTTAACGAGGGGATACCTTTATATACCCGCTGGCTTGCCAAAGTTAATGGAATACTTCATTTCTGTAGGCGGGATAGGCAGCTTGACCTCGGGTTAGATCCGTAAGGGGCTTCTTCGATGCTGAGTGGCTCGGGAATTTCGGTTCTGTAGTTTGACCGATGAGATTATATTGCACAGGCAGACATCCTGGGATTAGAGTGCAGGGCTAGATATAAGGGGTATATTACCGCTCAGGTGCGGACTCTCTGTACCACGCTCACGTAACGTGTCGAGAGGAGTAGGGCGGGAGTTTGGGTTTCTCTTCGGCGTGAGTACTTAGTGCATTTAGCTCCCGCGGGTATGGCTGGCTGAATATATAAAGGTTATATGGGATTCCCATAGAAAGATAGAGCAGATACTTAGGGGACTGTGTCTTCCTGTAAGATAGACCTTAGTAGCAGCGGGCGATACATCATGAGGCTGCCATAGTTTGTGTGTATGTCCATAACTTGAGCCAAACTTTAGGGCACTGTTCGCTCAGTTCTTTGAATTGTGGCGTTAGTACAAGGGGAATAATAGCCTGTTATGCTGCGCTCTTTCGTTGTTATGGAATTCTCTGTACAAGATCTATGAACAGACTTAGGGGACTGTTCCCTGCTGACATTACTGCTTAGTCAGCAGGGGAATATTGACTGCCTGCTTGCGATCAGAAGTTGTTACTGTGGCTCTTCTCTGCTACGCACCTATGAGCCACAACTTGAGGGATCTGTTCGCTACTAAAATTGTAGCTTAACAGAATACGCGGTATGATGTCATAGGTTTTATGGGATCGTCTTGTCTGTACAGAACTATGAGCAAATTAGGGATGTTCTAGCTTGAATGTGTCTTCGATACAAGGTGAATACTATGCTGCCAGATATCGTTTTTATGGGGATCTCTCTGTACAGACTATGATAGCAAAACTATAGGGGACTTGTTCCTGCTTGAATTGTGCTCATTGTACACGGGGAATGACGCTATGCTGCCATAGTCTTTATGGGAATCTCTCGTAACAGACTAGTGAGAGCATAAACTTAGGGGCTGTTCCTGCTGAATTGTGCTTGAGTTATAGGGGAATACCTATGCTGCCGATCGTCTCTTAATGGGGATTCTCTGTAGCAGACTCATGAGCAAACTTAGGGACTGGTTCCCTGTTGAAGTTGTGCCATATGTACAAGCAGGGGAATACCTATGCTGCCATAGTTTTATAAATCGCTTCTGTACCACGACTAAGTGGAGCAAACAGTAGGGGACTGTTCCTGCTTCAATTGTGCCTTAGTACTGGGAATATTGATGCTGCATAGTTTTATGGGATCTCTCTGTAAAAAGACTTGAGCAAACTTAGGGACTGTTCCTGGTGAATTGTGCTTAGTAACACGGTAATACCGTATGCTGCCATAGTTTATGGGCTCTCTCTGTACAGACTATGAAGCAAAAGCTTTGGGACTGTCTTCCTGGCTGAATTGGTGCTTAGTACAGGGAAA
The DNA here is from genome assembly GCF_017654675.1 of Xenopus laevis. NCBI lineage: Eukaryota > Metazoa > Chordata > Amphibia > Anura > Pipidae > Xenopus > Xenopus laevis. The sequence goes on from NC_054375.1 coordinate 8,767,560, forward strand.
TATACTATGCTGCCATAGGTTTTTATGGGCTAAGTCTTCTCCTGTTACAGGACTATGAAGCAAAACTTAGGGACTGTTCCTGCTGAATTGTGCTTATTACAGGGAATGCCTATGCTGCCATCGTTTTAATGGATCTCTCTGTAACAGACTATGAGCAAATCTTGGGGCGACTGTTCCACTGGTAGAATTGTGCTTAGTACAGGGCGATTTGATGCTGCCATAGGTTTTAAGCGGGATCTCTCTGGTACAGACTGAGCAAACTTAGGGAACTGTTATGCTGAAGTTTCGTGCATTAGTACAGGGAATCTATGCTGCATAGTTTTATGGGATCTCTCAAGTACAGACTATGAGCACACTTATGTGGGACTGTTCCTGTGCTGATTGTGGCTTGATAGTGTAGGGGGAATATCCTTACTGCCATAGTGAGAATGAAACATTTAATATTATTAAGTATCTGTGGGGGAAGCTAATAAGCAGGGGGCTCATAAGCAGGGAGACGAAACACATGGGACTCAAAGTTGTGGAGGTTGTTCAGAGCGAAGTCTTGTAGGCCTTTATTTAGAATCGATTGCGCGCGTGTGGATCTTGTGCTAGCAGGGATTTATACATCTGAGCCCCCCCTGTTTAGAATTAACGGGAAGGGAGTGTGACTCTGTCGGGATACGCAGGTATACGTGGGAGAGATTGGCTGCCTATACGTAAACGAGTGGGATAATTAAGTCTCTGGAAGGGAGTAGTGACTCCGTGCGGATAGCAGGTATAAGTATGGAGGAGAATGTTGGCTAATACGTAACAGTAGAATAATAGTCCGTCTGGGAATGAGAGAAAGTGATGAGTGGTTGAGTCTAGTACTACAAGGGGTGCAGGCATATGAGGGAGAGCTTTGAGGGGAGGGTCAAAAAGGACATTGGCAACTTTAACAGTTGTTAATTGCAGACTACAACTCCAGAAACTACACATCCAGCAATGCTCCAGTCTTTGGGCACGGACATAATAAATAATAAGAAATGATATAATAAATCCTTATACATTCTCACTGTTCAGATACGAGGGGGTGGAAAGGTCCCTACATAAAATAAAAAGTTGGGCAGAGAGAGAGAAACGTAATATCAGCGCCAATTAGAAAACTCCCTGCACTCATTCCCTGTTCTCTCTCTGCACCTCTATCCCTCAGAGCCTTCCCTATCTGATTTGTCCTCCTACTCTCTGGACTACCGGCCAGGAAAGATCCAGCGGCAACTGTTCTATACACAAACTGTCTGCGTAGCAAACGCTGAGATTCCAACATGTTGGTTCCAGCCTCACTTTTGGCGCTGGTTGGTTGATATCAGTAAGCCCCGCCCATCGCCGAGGAGCAGGAGCTGCACGTGGAGCAGGTGAGGGGGAGGTGGCTGTAAAGTTGCAGATGGGAATATTGGGGACAAGAGAAGATATTGGAGGACACAGAAGGGATTTTCGGGTGCAGGAGAAGATTCTTTTTCGGGGTCTCAGCCAGAGAAGAACAAGTGACATTGGTATAAAAACATCCCAACACTCTTCGTCTCAGTTTGGAGCGGGACCTCTTGGAACTGCGTTATAGGTAATTGCCCTTGAATTTAACTCTTTGCTGTACACAGTGATCTTTTCATTTATATTTTCAGCACTTTTGAATTATTTTCATTTTTGTCCTGAAGCTGTCCAGTTTTATACAGCTACACCCACTTGTTACTCATAATGAATTAATAATTAATACACATTTATTTACACACCTGCACACGCACATAACACGCAATTCTGCCGGTTGTACACGTATGCGCACTTACACTATTTGTTTTTCTTTTTTTTTTACTCATCGCATCGTCTGTTTTTGGTTTTTTTTGCATAGAAAGATATTTTATCGCCATTTTGAATAGCGTATTCGCTGCGCAATACCTTTTGTATATTATTTTGGGGATAATAGTGCAATTTTGTTGGTTTTTGGTGCATTTTTAACCATTTTGTTCTCTTGTTTCTGTCCATAAAACCTTCGACCAAGCCGAAATATTCAAACTAGAATTTCTGATTTCACTAGGCGGGAAAAAAACGCATTTAATTTTTTTTAATGGTTTTATTGGATTTCCTTTTTCTGTGTAATAATTAAACAGTCGCTTGTACTTGATCCCAACTAAGATATAATTAATCCTTATTGGAAGCAAAACCAGCCTATTGGGTTTATTTAATGTTTACATGATTTTCTAGTAGAAAAAAAGCATTTAAATTTTGTGGTTTTATTGGATTTCCTTTTTCTGTGTAATAATAAAACAATAGGTTGTACTTGATCCCAACTAAGATAATTAATCCTTATTGGAGGCCAATTTTCTTAATTTAATATTCTTAAGGTATGAAGATCCAAACTACAGAAAGGTCCGTTATCAGGAAAACCCCAGGTCCCGAGCATTCTGGATAACAGGTCCCATTCCTATATCTAATTCAGTGGAACTTATTTCTGATCACTAGTTATAGCAATGGGTGCAAAAGTGCACCGGAACCAGCAATTATTGTCACTTTTTGTCCAATAAATATCTGAGACTGCCATTGATAAAACCCTAGTCCCTCCCTCCGTGTAACTGATCGACCTCCCACTTAAGGGTTAACTCCACAGATGAGCATCAATCTCAAGATTCACTTATCCCCTATTTATGACACACCACACAATAATATATATATATATATATATATATATATATATATAATATTTATATATAAATAAAAATACCCTATTTATGACATATATATTACATATATAAGGGTAATAGGATAAATGCACATAGTGGTGTAATTAGCTTTATTCCAATCCCTCATTTTGATGATTAATGTCGTCTTTAGGGCCCCCTGCTGAGAATTCCGACTTACAATAACAGATACAGGAGTCCAAAATCACTTGTGTCTTTTTAAAGGAGAAAGAAAGCTACGCAGTTTATTGCCAATAGATTAGCTGCAATAGTGCAAGCTACATTACGATATTTATTTCAGCAGCTGCCATATTAGCTTCCTGTCTGAGTCTCTCCCTGCTCACTCATAGCTCTGGGCTCAGATTACAGGAGGAGGGAGATGGGAGCAAACTGAGCATGCTCAAGCCCTAGCCCTGGAGGTTTAAGCTGAAAACAGGAAGTCTGATACAGAAGCCCTGAGTACACAATAGAAGGAAAGAAATGTGGTGTTTCTTTTGACAGAGGATTCAGAGCAGCATTACTTTGAGAATTTACTGGTGTATTTATAAAACCTTTCTGATAAAGCTTACTTAATTTTAGCCTTTCCTCTCCTTTAAAAGCAAGAAAAACTGATACTGATAAAGGGGCGTGAGTGCAATGAATAGGGCTGGAGCTGAACATACTTTTGCCTATAGTTTAATCACAAAAACATTTGTTATTTCTTAATTTCCTTCTATGGGGATCATTCGATTTCCAGTGAATATATGTATAATACCCTCACATGATGGACATCTGCTTACCAGGGAGGGGTCTGTTTATACAGGGCACAGGCCAGAAGAGCAAAGTCCTTCCTGTGCTCCGACTTCCTTCATAAGTCCTGATTTTAATCTTAAATGGGTGGTTGCCCTGTAAGTTTAAGGATAATATAAGTGGTCAATACTAAGAAACGTTTCAATTGATCCTCATTATTTATCTCTTATAGTTTTATAAGAATTGTTTGCCTTTTTCTTTCAAATGGGGGGGGTCACTGACCCATCTAAAAACAAATGCACAGTAAGGCTACAAATGTATTGTTATTGCTACTTTTTATTCCTCATCTTTCTATTCATACCTCTCCTATTCACTATTTCAGTCTTATTCAAATCAGTGCATGGTTGCTAGGGTAATTTGGACCATAGCAACCAAGATGGCTGAAATTGCAAACTGGAGAGCTGCTGAATAAAAAAGCTAAATAACTCAAAAACCACAAATAATAAAAAATTAAAACTAAGAATATCACTCTCTCATCATACTAAAAGTTAATGCAACTCAATGCATGGTTGCCTAGGGTAATGTGGACCCAGCAACCAGATTGCTGAAATTGCAAACTGTAGAGCTGCTAAACCCCCTTAATTGTCATTTTTTTTATTATTTGTGGTTTTTGAGGTATTTAGCTTTTTATTCACCAGCTCTCTAGTTTGCAATTTCAGCCATCTTGTTGCTAGGGGGCCAAATTCCCTAGCAACCAAAAAGACACTAGAATATGAATAGGAGAGTAAAAGAGTAGCAATAACAATAAATGTGCAGCTTTAGCAGAGCATTTGTTTTTAAGATGGGGTCAGTGACCCCAATTTGAAAGTCAGAAGAAAAAGACAAATAATTAGAAAAATATAAAAATGAAGACCAATTAAAACGTTTCTTAGAACTGCCCATTCTATAACATACTAAAAGTTAACTCAAAAGTGAACCACCCCTTCTGAGAAACTCTGCAAGTTCTTCAAACATTCGTAGGATTCGTCTCGAGGGACGCCATTAATTAGCGTAAACCGCAATGATCACCCCATGCTGCTGCCAACTCAGGCGGCGTTTCATCCAAGTCTCGCTGCTCCCGCTATCTGTCACTTATCTGTAGTCTCACCGCTCTTTGTGGCGCGCTCTGATTTCCAGGTGACACTGAGAGCAGCTGACAGTTGCACAGACCGAATGTCAGCGCATAAGGAAATACTTATTATATCTCCATTTATTTGACTTAACCGAATTCAGCCGGGGGGTCCTAGTCGGGACCTTGTAATTGATTTAATAAAGTGAGAAAGGAGGGGACACTTCATTCCATTCCCTCACCCGTAACCATATAACTTAGGTCCAGGCGCCCTCACAGTCCTGATTGGTCAGTTAACAATATGGCCACTTGCCAGGGATCTTAGTTATTCCAGCTGCCATCTACTCTTTCTAGAGTCCTTCATCAGGGTCCCACAATACCCCCGAAGCTGTTTTAGGTGGAAAATTCCTAATTCCCTGACCTGATTGGTGGGCTCGTGGGCAGGACCACCATCAAGGGGAGTTTACAGGATACTAAAGGCAGGGGCCCGAGAAGTGTGATTGGCTGTTCAAAGTTTCAGCCGGGTGGGCAGAGTTAAGGTGGATCAGGGGTTTGTTTATCAGTGGGTCCGCTTTTTTGTTTTTTTTAAATTGGAGCCCCATTCCCATAAGACATATATAATAAGCCATAATAATTATTCTCCCCTCCCGAGAGGAGGCCCCCTATAATTAAGTAGCCCAGGGGTTTCTGTCTGGGTAATGTTTCCAACCTTCGGAGGGTCAGACACTGAAGTAAATAAAGTCTCTGTATAAAGCCCAAACCATCAGCCCTGTATGGGGGGAAAAATGTTAATTGCAATGTTTGTCCTCCCCCCTCAAACGCAAACACTTGATATCAGCCCAGATAAGAGGCACTTTCCTTCTGACAAGTAGTTGTGTTGCTCTTCCATGGAAACGGCAGTTTTCAGAGGGGGGGGGGTTGTTTTAATGATACTCCTCATATCTGGAATCCAATCATCTGCATCATTGGTCGCTGTCTCTTACCTTCTGCAAAGGCAAACAGAACCCTGCTACTCTCCTCTTTCCTTTATTAGCTATATGACATTTAACGGGAAAGTTAACCAAAACTTTATTTTTTCTTTTCTTTTGCAGAATGAAAGAAAATTGCTCCCTGCCAATGTATATCCTTGATGACGCTCCTGACCCAGTTGCCAAGGATCAAGTAGTCTGAGAGTCAGATTTGGCTATTAAACTCCATGGATCGCAGTGACGCCAAACTCAATGGGCAGTTGGAAGCCTCGTTCCCGCACCGCTGTTTTCTGTCATGGCTGAAGTTACTGATCACTCGGCAGTTCAAGAACTCGAGTAAGTTTTATGTTGTTTGAAAAGTGCATTTTAAAGCCTGAAACTGTTGAGCCGATTTTGGGGAATAGGAGGCTTTGCAGATTCTGAAAACGTTTTTATTCTTTGCTGTCAGTCGTTGTATTGGGTCACAGTCTGGCAGTTGATTGGCTGAGCCAGGGTCAGACTATTGGGGTACTGGGAAGTCCTGCCCCCTGTCAGGTCCCAATAGTTTAGGAATCTGTGATGGGGCTGACTACTGAACTATATTTATTAAAGGACTGGCAGGATAAGAAGAACATACGGCCCCATTCTACTAAGTTTACAGGGCCCTCTTTTCCCCCTTTTCCACAGGGCCCCTGACAGCTGTACCCCCATTGGCTGCCTTGGGCAGAGCCTTTGGATTAGGCAATAACATCCAAACAACTATATCATCTGACCTGTAGACTTACATCAGGAACGGAAAACAGGTGGCGCTGGTGCTTGTGATAAATTCTGCACCGTTTTTGAAAGAGTCCAGAGATTTTATACAGGAAAAAACATTCCTTCTCTGTATATTTGTATTTATACATATGGGAGGAGGTGCCATATTGATTCCCTTAGAGGCTTAGACAGTACAGTATGAGGGTATAGCTTATTGTGTGCCCAGAACATTCCTTCTCTGTATATTTGTATTTATACATATGGGGGGAGGCTACATAAACATACATGAAATGATGTGCCGAGGGTACAATACATTTCAATAACTGTGAGTAAATAATAAATAGGACAGTAAATAGGATTTACTTTGTTTCAAGCCTTTATACCCGCTCATTGCTTTTCTGCCCAATGCGCTGAGATTGCTTTTTTTTTTTTTATCAGCTTCAATTTTCAGTGCAGTTAATTTGGATTTCAGACTCCGTACGTCGGCGTTATTTATTCTCTGAGAAAGAACAGTTACTTTTTCCTTCTGCTTATTGTTGTGCAGTCTCATTATTTCTCTAGTTATGGGGTCAGCACAAAGCAGAGAATCAATTCATCCCAGACTTCTGTTTGTGTTTGGATTAAAGGGGATGTAAACACACAAAAATATCTTGTCATTCTAAGCAATTCTCCATGTTACGTTCATTACCTATTCTCTGCAATTTTCAAGTTATAGGTCAATGTTTCATGAGCCAGAACCACCAGTTCAGAGGATGTTAAAGGGCCAGCCAGACACTTACAGATAATGACAGTTGCAAATAACTAGAAGCTCAGTGAGAATGCGGAATAAATGGATATTGGGAAGTTGTATCAGGAGTCAGAGGCAGCAGTGCAGAGAAGAGAAAGGGACAGACACAATGACCGTTACACAGAACTATAAACCCAGTGAGAATGAGGAATGAATGGATATTGGGAAGTTGTATCTGGAGTCAGAGGCAGCAGTGCAGAGAAGAGAAAGGGACAGACACAATGACAGTTACACAGAACTATAAAACCCAGTGAGAATGAGGAATTGAATGGATTTGGGAAGTTGTATCAGGAGTCAGAGGCAGCAGTGCAGAGAAGAGAAAGGGACAGACACAATGGGGCAAATTCACTAAGGCACGAAGCGCCGAACGCTAGCGTTAATTCGCTAGCGTTTGGCATTTTCGCTACTGCGCAAATTCACTAACGAACGCTGGCATAGTTTCGCTAGTGTTACTTCGCAACCTTACGCCAGGCGAATCTTCGCTAGCGACGAAACTACGCAAATTCACTAACTTGCGCAGTGTAGCGAATGCAACCTTTTACGCTAGACTTCCTTCGCCACCTCAGACCTGGCGAAGCGCAATAGAGTAAATAGGGATTGTTTAAAAAAAAGTCAAAAAAAAACGCTGGCGTGTTTTCTACATGATGGCTGATAGGCTGAAAAAGATCGAAAAATTTTTGGGGCTCCCCTTCCCCCCTACTTTTCCTGACTCATGGCAACTTACCTAGACAGTGGGCACATGTGTAGGGCAAAATAAAAATTTTATTTGATGATTTGAAGGTTTTCTAGGCATTTGTAGTGCAGATACGTGTTCCTCCATTGAAAATTTGAATTTCGCGCCGTATGCAAATTAGCCTACGCTAGCGCAACTTCGCTTTATATAGCGAAACAACGCTAGCGCAACTCCGCAACCTTACGCTACCCCTGTGCGCAACTTCGGATTTTAGTGAATTTGCGAAGCGCTGGCGAAACTACGCCTGGCGAAGTTGCGCCTGGCGCAACTTCGCATCTTAGTGAATTTGCCCCAATGACCGTTACACAGAACTATAAACCCAGTGAGAATGAGAAATGAATGGATATTGGGAAGTTGTATCAGGAGTCAGAGGCAGCAGTGCAGAGAAAGGGACAGACACAATGACAGTTACCATGACCGTTCCAGAATATAACCCAGTGAGAATGAGAAATGAATGGATATTGGGAAGTTGTATCAGGGATCAGACCAGCAGTGCAGAGAACAGGGACAGACACAATGCAGTTTACACAGAACTATAAACCCAGTGAGAAATGAGAAAATGAATGGCTATTGGGAAGTTTGTATAGCAGGAGTCAGACCAGCAGTGGCAGAGAAAGGACTAGACACAATGTCAGTTATCACAGCAACTATACAACCCAGTGGAGAATGAGGAATGAATGGATATTGAGGAAGTTGTATCAGGAGTCAGAGGCAGCAGTGCAGAGAGAGAAAGGGACAGACACAATGACAGTTACACAGAACTGTAAACTCCAGTGAGAATGAGGAATGAATGGATATTGGGAAGTTGTATCAAGGAGTCAGAACCAGCAGTGCACACAGTATTCTGTACATTAGTAGATACATTATCAAGTTGGGCAGATGCATTGTGGGAATTGTCGGGATCTTTCCGTCCTGTCTCTCGCTCAGAAGAAACAGTTGCAGAGACTCTTTGTTTTTAGGGCAATAACAACCGGTAAATTACCCTGGGGGAAGAGGCAGTGCGAGTGGCGGAACAGATGGCGGATGACTCGTTTTGAAGCCGGAACCATCATTTCTGATTTATCTCGCCGCTCTGTAACTATAACCGCTAATAATCGGCTGCTGCCGGAAATCGAAATTATTTGTTTTCTTTTCTTCTTTTGGAACATAAAGCGGCTCAGTGTAGCGAGAAATTGTCTGCAGTCTCTATTTAAAGGGGAAGTGACGCATATTCCACTCCCCAGCTTTCCTATACAGGCAGCCAAGGAGACTGAATTGAAGGGGTCGGTCACCTTTAAGTTAACTTTTAGTATATTATAGAATGAACAATTCTAAGGAACTTTTCAATTGGTCTTCATTATTCATTTTTTATAGTTCTTTAATTATTTGCCTTCTTCCTCTGACTTTTTCCAGCTTCCAAACGGGGGTCACTGACCCCATCTAAAAAATAAATACTCTGTAAGGCTACAAATGTATTGTTATTGCCAATTTTTTATTTTTATTTTGTGTATTCACTTTTATTAGTCAAAAGCATATCCATACATTAGAAGAATGTAACATTGTACAAAGTGGGCGGTACAGATACATCAAATTTGTAATACATGTACAATGTCAACAATCGCAGTGCACATAGCTTTAGACATCTTCGAAATACGTCACACAAAGTTTATTTAACACAACAAAACTTCCAAAACTGTTGCTGCCTGACTTCCAACTCTGCTGCTAAAAGGTATTTGCTCTAAACCTAACTCCATCTCCTTTTGTCCAATCCTAGGTTTCGAAGACGAGTGTTCGCGTGTCCCCCAAGGTAAGTAACCTAAATACCACCCTATTGCCCCTACGTGATACCACATGTAAGTTGCCACCCCCCTGTAATCACTAGGAGTCCTCTACAGGGCAAGCGACAGACTGGATAGGCATTCTTTCCAAGGTAACCATTTAGCTATAAATGACTCATAACAATTAGATAAGTAAGCCGTGAGTTCCTCCATTGAGTAGATATCATTTACCATGCGGAACCAACTATCCTTGTTTGGGATTTCTTTACGCCTCCATAATAGAGGTATTTGTGCTTTAGCAGCAATGAGTAGTTGTAAGAGTAACTCCTTTTTCCCACAAGTAATAGGTGCAAAATTATGGAACAAAAGAATCGTTAAGGAATTGACCTGTATTTGTTCCCCCATTATGTCCGAGCACACCTCCGAGACTGTAGACCAATAAGTTTGTAAGTTGGGGCAAGTTAACCAGATGTGTTCCAATGTCCCTGTGTCCATGTCACACCTCCAGCATGCATCACTATCTAGTAGCCCCATTTTCTTGAGAATAACCGGTGGTCCTATACCATCTAGACAGCAACTTATAAGACGATTCTTGTAGTTTGTTACTTATAGAACATTTATTAACTCGAAGAAATATCCTTTCCCACTCGTTCCCTGTAAGTTCAACATTAAGATCCCTTTCCCAGAGCTTAGCAAAGGACGGATAGTCCGGATATTTGCCATCAATACGTATTTTGTACAGAAGTGATAACATATGACGTAACGGTATCGGTAATGCATAAATTCGCTCAAAATTAGTAAGGGGTCTCATTTGTGAGTTCTCTAAATGTAAGCTATGAAGGAAGTGGTTGACCTGATACATCCTCCAATTATCCCTTCCTGACCATTCGTCCCTTTTTTTAAAAATTGTTGCCATCTCACACTCGCTAGCTGGTATACAATGCATTAATAGTGGGTTACGTATATTAAAAGCATTGACGTAGCCTTGATCTAGTACCCCCGGAATGAACTCAGTGTTATTGTGAAGAGGAGTAAGAGGTGAGGGATAGGGAGCAAGGGCTAATTTATCATTTACTTTATGCCAAATTGTTAAACAATTGTCTAACAGTACATGAGTCTTAATTTCTGGAGGTATAATTTCTCTACGTACCCAGGGCAAACTTTTCAGCCGATTTTGTGACCATAAATTGCCTAAGATATGCCATTGTAGATCAGAGGGCTCCTTCCCAAACTCTAGCAGATTCGTTAGCGTTGCCGATTGGTAATAGGTTTCAAAGTCTTGCATAGCTACCCCTCCCCTCTGTTTAGGTGTAAATAGAGATTTCCTATTGATCCGACCTCTTGGTGACTGCCATATAGACGAGAAGAGAACTTTATTCAACTGCTGAAAGTAGGTTCTATGTACCGGGATCGGCAATGCAGAGAATAAATAGATGATTTAGGTAAAATAGTCATTTTTACACTGTTTATTTTCCCCTTCCATGTAAAGTTTTTCCTGGACCACTCTGAGACCATTTTTTTGGTTTCTTCAAACAAAGGCATGTAATTAAGGTCAAAACAACTTGTGAAGGTCTACTGTCCGCTTAATCCCTAAGTATTTTATCTCGGACTCTTGCCATTTGAACGGAAAAGCAGATTGTAACTGATGTTTGAGCGGGACCGGCAAATTAAGCGAAAGGACTTCAGATTTTCCCATGTTAACTTTGTAATTCGGTAGAAGTCCATACTTCTCTAACTCTTTGATAATATTTGGCAATGATATAATTGGTTTTGACACAACAAGCAAGAGATCATCTGCAAAAACAGCTGCTTTCTGTTCAAGTGCATGTATAGTTAAACCACTTATATCGATATTTTTACGTATCGCCACTAATAAATATTCCATGCAGATTACATATAGCAGGGGCGAAAGCGGACACCCCTGTCTTGTCCCGTTTTGAATATGGAACGGCGAGGATAGAATCCCATTAACTCTAATTTGAGCAGACGGAGTTGTGTAAATTGCCATTACTTTGTCTACGAATAATTGAGGAACACCCATAATTGAGGAACACCCAGCATCCGTTGAAAGGAGCAGAGATGGCACCTTTTGTCCAACGGACCATTGAATCCAATGCAAACTTTGTGCGAGAATTTTTGTATAAATTTTTAAATCTAAATTCAAGAGGGATATTGGTCTATAATTGCTGCATAAAGAGTGGTCTTTGTCAGGCTTCGGGATTAGAGAGATGTGAGCCAGTAGAAACTCTGAACTTACTGGGTTTACTCTAGAGATACCATTCAAAAAAGGTAGAAGAATGGGGATAATGTTTTTCTCCCATTTTTTGTAAAATTTGGCCGTGAAGCCATCTGGTCCGGGGGCTTTATTGAGTTTCAAGTTTTTAATTGCATCTTCTATTTCAGTTTGCAGAATAGGACCCTCTAACGTCGTGAGCAGTCGTTCAGGGAAAGTCGGTAGCGCATTCGCCTTCATATAAGCATTAATGTTATCCCGTAGTACGGACTTATGTTTATCCAGACAGGGCCTCAGGTTATAAAGTTGCTCATAATAAGTTTTACACGCCTCTGCTATGAGTCGAGGAGCCCAGAGAATCTTGCCTTTGGCATCTTTAATTTGCCTGATGTGAGCATTATTCTGTTTATGTCTAAGTGCTCTAGCAAGTAACTTACCAGTCTTATTGCCATGTTCAAAAAACTTTTGTCGAACTTTCGCTAAAATTCTTTTTGTCTGAATATTTAGGTGTTGATGCAGTTCTACTCTCTTTAAGGTAAGACGGTTCAATACACTATCTGATTGACTTTGTTTGTGTTGAGTTTCCAACTCATGTATGTCATCAAGCAAAATTTGAAGGGAGTGCTGTCTCATCTTTTTAAGCCTCGTTCAAAATCCCCCTGGCTAAACATTTTAGGGCTTGCCACTTCGAACCCAACGAGGCCGGGTCCGCACATATCGCTTCTTCATACGTGATTAAGTTTTCTAAAACTTCCCTAGAGCATTCTGGGTCATCTAGTAACGTTTCGTTCAATGTCCATCTCCAGGCTGGCCTTGTTTTGTTCGGGATTTTCAATTTAACTTGCACAGCAGCATGATCAGACCAAATCATATCTTGAATTAAAGCACTGGACACCCAATCAATATGGAATTGAGACATCAAAATATAATCAAGTCTGGAGTATGCTTGTTGGGCATGTGAGAAAAAAGTGTAGTCTCTCTCATTACCATGTAAACATCTCCAGACATCTAATAATCTTCTTTGTTTCAGAGAATTTCTCACTTTGTTAATAGCCGAATGTGGTATAGAGGACGTGCCTTTAGACGTATCAATAGAAGGGCTTAAAGTCATATTTAAGTCACCCCCTATAAGTAGCATTCCTTCGCCAAATTTTTCTACTTTAGATAAAATTTTGAGAAGGCTAGCGGCCTGATTATGGTTAGGCAGATAGATGCTGCCCAGCGTGCATTGTGTTCGAAAAAGCAAGCCCTTAACAAAAATAAACCTGCCTTCCTCATCTATTAGTACATCTGATAACTGGAAATCAACACTTTTATGAAAACCAATAGCCACTCCCTTAGATTTAGTGCTCTGGTTGTTGCTAAAAAACCATTGCGAATAATTATTGAATTTCCGAAGTGGTTCATCGGAGCCTAGAAAATGCGTTTCCTGTAATAATAACACATGAGTTTGCTGTCTATTCATTTCTCTAATTAAAGCATTTCTTTTTTCAGGTACATTCAACCCATTGACGTTTAAGGAGACTATTTTCAACTCATCCATTGGTACACAGGTAAGTTTTCTGTATATACTCTCAAAGTTAGGCAAGCAATAGGTATTATAGGTGGTAATCTGGCAGCAAAAACTACGTTTTGAACATGCAAACATTGAACCATCAAGAAATAAGGAAAAAAAATAGCCATAAAAAAACCAGTAAGCTGATGGATTTCGCCTACTTTCAAATTGAGGTATTATAGCCTTGAATCACCAATCGGCTAACTTAAAACAGGACTAGCCTGTTAGGACCCCTGGGGGGGTGGAGTGCCTAATGGCAGAAGCTCCCACAATCTGACCCGGTTGCCACGGTATGTTCCGTAGTGGGTTGTACAACATTATACCCTACGGATATCATTATCGTCATCCGACAGGTGGAAAAGTAGATAAAATAGCATACAATATCACAGTAAAATATATCAACGTAGTGTAAATAGGGAAACAACAACAATAGCGATAGATTCTTAATAAGAATAGGTTTCAAAAAAGGACCCAGCAAACCCATATGCGAAGCAGTCAACTTATATATCACCCATTAGACGTGCTGCTTTTCGCTGGCGACATCTTGTTTTTCTTCTTTTTGTTCTTAGAACTTAAAGTTTCTTCCCACTCTGTTCTGCTTGGGAGATCCGGTATAGCCGGGGTGAGTGCCGCCTTTTTCCATTCTGACAAATCAGGTTCCTCAATGTTGCAGAATTTACAGAAGTGCGGGAGTTCTTCCGGAATTGTCAGCGTAGTAGATCTCCCATCTTTAGATACTTGTATCCCAAAAGGATAGGTCCAGCGAAAGAGTAGGCCCTTATCCTTAATGCTCGCCAGTAAAGGTTGTATAAGTCTGCGCTGCTGCAGGGTACTCCAGGAAAGATCTTGGAGAATCAGAATTTCCGAATCTTTGAAAGTGAGTGGTTGAAATTTCCTGGCTTTAAGCAGGATATCCTGTTTTACTGTATATCTGGTGAGACAGCATATTATGTCCCTAGGTTTATCCTGTGCCAGTCCTCTCGGTTTTAGGGCGCTGTGAACTCTTTCGATATCAATATTATATGAGGAGGGCTTATCCAAGACATGCCGGTATAATTGCATCACAGTCTCAGTCAGGCTTTCTCCCTCTGGGAGTTCAGGTAGGCCTCTGATGCGCAGGTTATTTCTCCTCCCTCTATTGTCAATATCGTCCAACCTCCTTTGTAATGTGGAGATAGTTTTGACATGGTGGGAATTTGCAATAGTCAGTGCCTCTACAGTAGCCTCTACCATTTCATTTCTATGGTCGATGTCAGTGACACGTGAATGAAGAGAAGAAAGCTCAGTTCTTAGGTCCCCAATTTCCTCCGTAAGAGTATGTTTAAATTGCGCAATCATGTCCGCCAAGTCTGCTTTGGTCGGTAAACTTTTTAAATGTGTTAAAGATAACTGTTCCGAACTTACAGATTCGTTGTCGGAATCATCAACAGGGCTGCGCGCACGTCTCAGCGCCATCTTGGGTCCTTGCTGAGCCTGATCTCCCTCGGACGGAGCGAAGAACTGCTTAAGTAAGCGATGTGAGTCTCTTGTTTTAGTGCGCTTGTCTTCCTCTAATCCTTGTTCTTTGGGTTTGCCATGTTTCCCCATGATTTAAGACTGTCGGAATCAATAACGGGCCAAACGTTCAGGAGCTCTCTGTTCACGCGTCTGCCATGCTCAGCTCCAGCCACGCCCCCCCTGTTATTGCTACTTTTTATTACTCATCTTTCTATTCAGGCCTCTCCTATTCATATTCCAGTCTCTTGTTTAAATCAATGCATGGTTGCTAGGGTAATGTGAACCCTGGCAACCCGATTGCTCAAACTGCAAACTGGAGAGCTGCTGAATAAAAAGCTAAATAACTCAAAAAAATACAAATTTGCCTTTTTCTTTCTTAACCTTTAAGTCCTAATTTTATTCTTACATGGGTGGTTGATCTTTAAGTTAACTTTTAGGATACTATAATGTGGTCAATAATACCAATAAACTTTTCAATTGGTCTTCATTATTTATCTTTTTTTCTGTTTTTAAATTGTCTTTTTCTTTCAAATGGAAGGGGGGGGGGTCACTGACCCCACCTAAAAAACAAATGCTCCGTAAGGCTACAAATGTATTGTTATTGCTACTTTTTATTATTTACTCCTCTTTCTATTCAGGCCTCTCTTATTCATTATCCTTATCCAATCGTTTATTAAAATCAGCGAATGGTTACTAGGGTAAATTGGACCCTAGCAACCAGATTGCTGAAATTGCAAACTGGACAGCTGCTGAATAAAAAGCTAAATAACTCAAAAACCACAAATAATAAAAAATGACAACCAATTGCAAATTGTATCACTCTCTACATCACACTAACAGTTAAGTCAAAGATGATCAACCCCTTTAAAGCAATATTGTCCAATAATACCAAGTCCAGCTGCCTAATTAGTATGCGAGGGAATCCTCCAATGAGAATCCAACCTGATCAGTGTAAATCATGGCTAGTCTCAATCCACGTTCTTGGTTCCTGTAGCTAGTAGGAAATAATAGAAGAGTATTTCCCCTTTGTGTGGGCAGATTTCTCTCGAATTCCACTGGCAGCTTCTTTGCAACCCTCCTGTGTCCCATCTGCTTCGCCTAAGGGCAAGAGACACGCGGCTATTTTGGGAGATTAGTCGCACATGGACAAATCGATTCTTCTTCGGGCAACTAATCCCTCCGAACTGCTTTCCCGCCGGCAAGAATGTAAATCACCAGCAGGATGGCACTCGGAACGCATCGTTTTCCGAAGTTGCACGACTTCGGAAAACTGAAGCGAATTAAGTGCCATCCTGCCGGTGATTTTGGAAAGCCAAAGCAAATTGAGTGCCATCCTGCCGGCGATTTAGATTCTAGCCGATGGGAAGGCTTTTCAGGTAGATTTAGTCGCCCGAAGAAAAAGCGATTTGTCGATTAATCTCTTTGGAAAGCTGAAGCGAATTAAGTGCCATCCCGCCAGCGATTTCGGAAAGCCGAAGCGAAGCGAAAACCGCGGGCGATTTAGATTCTAGCCGATGGAAAGGCTTTTCAAGGAGATTAGTCGCCCGAAGAAAAATCAATTTGTTGACTAATCTCTTCGGAAAGCCGAAGCGAATTGACTGCCATTCCGCCGGCGATTTAGATTCTAGCCGATGGGAAGGCTTTTTGGGGACATTAGTCGCCCGAAGAAAAAGCAACTAATCTCTTCATAAAGCCGAAGCAATTTAGATTCTAGCTGGCGGGAAGGCTTTTCGGGGAGGTTAATTGGCTGAAAAAAAAAGATTTGACGACTAATATCTCAAAATAGCTGCGTGTGTCTCTGCTCTTAGTGCATCCTGGCGACACCTCGGAGATCCGATAAAACCAATTAATATTTAATGAGCGACATTAAGGGAGATAAATCACATTCGAGAGAATATAAAGCTCTGGCAGGATTAACCTGCACCTATGTAACAGTATTAAAGGGAATATAAAGCAGAATGTCGCTCAACTAAATCTCTCAGTATTCAACAATACCGAACGTTCTGCGTTCATAACCAGCTTTATCTTTATACTTCAGTGCCTGTTTAAGGGAATAAAACTCCACTTTTAAAAAGGATTTGCCTTTCTTGCAAGTCAGCATTACGGGAGGGTTGAAAAAGTGTCGGAACTTTAACAACGAGGAAAGCGTTTTGACTTTAGTGTCGGCGTTACTTCCTGTTAAACACTCGATTTGCGATGTCACCTTATAATATAATCTGTTAAATGTTTATATTGTCAACCGCATTGTAATTGGCTGGCTTCTCCTATTTTTTTTCAGGAGTCAGGACCAGCAGTACCTGTTCACCTTTGCGTTAACTTTTAGTATGATGTAGAGAGTGATATTCTTTGCAATTCTTTTTGACTTATTTAGCTTTTTATTAAGCAGTTCTCCAGTTTGCAGTTTCAGCAGTCTGGTTTCTAGGGTCCAAATTCCCCTAGCAACCATGCATTCATTTGAATAAGAGACTGGAGTATGAATAGGAGAGGCCTGAATAGAAAGATGAGTAATAATAAGTAGCAAGTACAATACATTTGTAGCCTTACAGAGCATTTGTTTAAATGGGGTCAGTGACCCCCATTTGAAAGCTGGAAGAGGTCAGAAGATGGCAAATTAAAGGGGTTGTTCACTTTTGATATAACTTTAGTATGGTGTAGAGATGGATATTCTGAGACAATTTTGTATTATTTGTGGGTTTGAGTTATTTAGCTTCTTATTCAGCCGCTCTCCAGTTTGTCATTTCAGCCATCTGGTTGCCAGGCTCCAAATTACCCTAGCAACCATGCACTGATTTGAATAAGAGACTGGAATATGAATAGGAGAGGCCTGAATAGAAAGATGAGTAACTTTTCAATTGGTCCACATTATTATTTTTTATATATATATTTTAAATTATTTGCCTTTTTCTTTTGACTCTTTCCAGCTTTCAAATGGGGGTCAGTGACCCCATCTAAAATAAATGCTCTGTAAGGCTACAAACGTATTGTTATTGCTACTTTTTATTACTCCTCTTTCTATTCAGGCTTCTCCTATTCATATTCCAGTCTCCTATTCAAATCAAGGCATGGTTGGTTGCTAGGCGAATTTGTACCGTAGCAACCAGATGGCTGAAACTGCAAACCGGAGAGCTGCTGAATAAAAAGCTTAATAACTCAAAAAACACAAATAATAAAAAAAAGAAAACCAAATGCAAATTGTCTCAGGATATCACTCTCTACATCATACAAACAGTTAAGTTAAAGGGGAACAAACCCTTTAACGTGCTGAATCTTTATTTTTTTCACCATTTTCACATTAAGATTAAACAAAGAAAATCCCTTTCTGACCCCCAGAACCGCCAGTTTGGATGGAGTCCCACACACATTGCTTTCCCCCTAGTTCAGATCTCGCTCCTGTCCATGATTTATAGCTCCGTTCCCTCCCTCTGATCTAAAATCCATTTCATTTATTTCCTCTTTCATTATTTCTAAAATTAGAATCCAATGGAACAAGATACAAGTGGCTACTGTTTATCACAGGGGTTTGTAAGCCAAAGGCCAGTACATGGTGTTCTGCATCTGATTTAGTGGCTGTTCTATTTTGTTTCAGGAGTCAGGACCAGCAGTACCACTCAAGGAGGTTTCATTTAAAGGCTTGTTCGCCTTTGATTTAAGTTTAACTGTTAGGATGATGTTGAGAATGATATTCTGAGACTATTTGCTATTGGTTGTTAATTTATATTATTATTTATAGTTATTTAGCTTTTTTTTGGCAGCTTTTTAGTAATTTCAGCCACATCTGGTTACTAGGGTCCCAATTACCCTACCGTCCATGCACAGATTTAAATAAGAGACTGGAATATGAATAGGAGAGGCCTGAATAGAAAGACGAGGAATAACAAGTAGCAATAACAATACATGTGTAGCCTTACAGAGCATTTGTTTTTTAGATGGGGGTCAGTGACCCCCATTTGAAAGCTAAAGAAGAAGAAAAATAAGGGTTGAATCTGTATCTTGGCTTTTCAGTGTTTGTTCAAAACGTATCTTTTTTTGTTTCCCTTGAAACCCAGTGGACCTTAGTGCGGGTCGGCAGTAGAGTGACAAGCTGAAACTAATCACAAGCTTTATCTCAGGGGCAATAAATTCACAAATAGTGAGAAAAAGAAAAGATTCAGCAGGGTGAAAAGGCAAAGAGGTGAAAAGTTTACTTGTTGGGAAGAAAAAAAATAACAAATCCCTACCGGAGAGCAGAAAGGCGCTGGCGTGAGACTCGGCAAGTTATTCCGCACCCAGTGGAAAATATATTGCCCTGTCTGATAATTTTATTAGCCTTATTAGTCTGATCAGGGACTTAATGATTGTCATCAATCCCCAAGCCACGCTGTAAAGCTTATTGCCTCTAATTGTCTACAGATTGGTCTAATCACGCGAAAACCTTCATTCTGATTGGCTATGTATGTTGATTGGCTATACGTTTGCCTATTCCTGAGAATTTGCTAATATTGATTGGCTATAGGTTGGCCCTATTCTTGAGAATTTACTAATGTTTATTGGGTATAGGTTGGCTCTATTCTTGAGAATTTACTGATGTTTATTGGCTATAGGTTGTCTCTATTCTTGAGAATTTACCAATGTTTATTGGGTATAGGTTGGCCCTATTCTTGAGAATTTACTAATGTTCATTGGGTATAGGTTGGCTCTATTCTTGAGAATTTACTCATGTTTATTGGATATAGGTTGGCTCTATTCTTGAGAATTTACCAATGTTTATCGGCTATAGTTTGGCCTTATTCATGAGAATTTACTAATGTTTATTGGATATAGGTTGGCCCTATTCTTGAGAATTTACTAATGTCTATTGGGTATAGGTTGGCCCTATTCTGGAGAATTTACTAATGTTGATTGGGTATATAGTTTGGCTCTATTCTTGAGAATCGACTAATGTTGATTGGCTATATGTTGGCCATATTCCCGAGAATTTACAAATTTGCTATATTCCTGAGAATATACTAACGTTGATTGGGTATAGTTTAGCGCTATTCTTAAGAATTGACAAATGTTGATTGGCTATAGGTTGACCCTATGCTTGAGAATTGACTAATGTTGATTGTCTATAGGTTGGCCCTATCCTTGAGAATTTACTAGTGTTGATGGGTATAGGTTGACCCTCTTCCTGAGAATTTAATAATGTTGCTTGGTTATAGGTTGGCCCTATTCTTGAGAATTTACTAATGTTGATTGGCTATAGGTTGACCCTCTTCCTGAGAATGTTGCTTGGCTATATGTTAGCCCTATTCTTGAGAATTGACTAATGTTGATAGGCTGTAGGTTGTGTGAGAGTGAAACGAGTGTTTACATCCCGACTAATGATGAACCTTTCTTCCTTCCAATCTGCCATAAAGTAAAACATGGGAAGAATTTATAACGTGGGTGTAAAAATATATAATCGCTGTAAAGTAATTAAGCCAGGTTCAACCGCAGGTGAATAAAGTGCAGAAGTTCAGACCCGTCCCGTGTAACATGGAGGTTGGCGAAAGGTGGATGGGACTCTTCCACGTGCTCTTTGGAGAATGGTGGCATTCAATGTGGGTGTCTGGTGTCACCAAGAAGAATGATGGGGCTTGCAGAAAAATGGGTGAAGTTTGGGTGGATCAAGGGAAGGGTTTTGGTATAAAGGGTGGGACGGGTGGATCAGGAGCATGGCCATACATCCATTGATCCTTTGTATTTTCCATTGGTGCCCCTTTCTATTGGGGCCCAGCTGACCATTGGGTTTATAATTGGTGCCCCATTGGGTCCCAAAATTTCTGGTAGTTGCCCTGCAAATAATATTTATATCTGTTTTGGTTTATATTCAGTTCTGCCGCTTGGAACAGTGTAGCAGAAGTCCGTTCTCCTGAAGGTCTGCTAATCGGTTGGCTTCTGCTGCATTGTTTCAGGAGTCAGAACCAGAAAGGGACAGACAACAAATATATTCCTTTTGGAAAATACAAATCCACACGAGTCTGGGAAAAGGGAAAATACAAGTGGACGGCTTCCAGCAATCTGTGTCGGACCTGCCAGGGGACGGAGCAAAGGGCTGAACTTCACTGCCATCACCTGTAGCTGAACCCGACTAAATGACTTTACGAGCGCTGTTATCAGCTCCATCCTGTGAGAAGGGATCATTTCAAAATTAAAATAAAAGCTAATTAAAATAAAATAATTAACATTTGAACACACAGGCAGTACTAAGAGAGCCGGGTTCTTAATGGCTGAAGGTCCTATTGCAGTGGGTAGAAATGTCTTTTATTTCTATTTATTCTATTGTTTTACTTGAATTAAAACATTTTTATGATTTGTAGGACTTAGATTTCCTTCTGTTCTTTACTATTGCTTATAAGAGGATATGTTAACCCTGCATAAAATATTCTCGCTGCGCACCCCAGGTCTTCAAAGTAGGTCCAACCAGTACTGGTGTATCACAAAGCAAGAGACCTGCGGCACAACTGATGCAATTGATTAAGTGATCAGCATTTATTCAGCTCACAAACAAAACGGCAACGTTTTGGGCCTCCACTGGGCCCTTTATCAAGCCTATCTGAAGGTACCTGATACCAATCCGGTGATACAGACCTGGAACAGCACTCCAATTTTGGGATTCAACCAGTACTGGTGGGCAGTGTTAGAAGCATGTTTAATGCCTCAACACTGATCCCATGAAGAAATAACAAAGAGTTGGGTGTGCAGATAGCAGGACCAGCTTGCCTTAAACATTTCCTAGAAATTTCCCATTTCCATCCTCTAGATCTCGAAATACATAACCCAAAATAAAGGAGCACCTCTTCCTATAGTCTATGCCTATATTGAGGACCTCAACACAAAAGAAACTAACTGAAGAAACCATCAATAAAGACACTAAAACAAGCTACTTAGCATCACCCTCCAGTCTACTGGAAGGAGCACCTCCATTGTTGCATTTCATGCCACCTGGGGGTCTCAGTCAGGCCTCCAGTGGAGAAGGGGCCATCACTACCTTCTGTACATGCCCCTTAAAGGAGAAGGAAAGGCATATTTATTTGGGGGTGCCAAAATTTAGGGAAGGAAGCTGGTCGTTCTGTGGTGCTTGCTAGAAGAACCCCAGGCCGGTGCAGTTTTCTCCGAGCACTGGCCCGGGGTGTCAGGTAAATATATATAATCACTTAGGGGTACCTAAATTTTGGCACCCCCAAGTAAATACCACATTTCCTTCTCCTTTAAACAAAGTATTCTTTGCTTATAATAAATACACCTCTTGCCTACACGGGTAGCTGCTCTGCCTGGATAAATGTGTGTGGACTTCAACTCTGAGATCCACCAAACAGCAGTTCAGAGGCAAAAGTTTGACTCCCTGATGTGTAGGTTACTGTTTACACACTGACACTCTCTAGGTTGTACTCGTTCCTTATCTTATCATTTAGCAGATAATACAGGGCAGGAATCATGCCACCATGACTAAAGGAAGGACACGTTAATGGAAATCTCATGGCCTAGGACACGTTGCTTCACACACACACACACTCATTTCGTCCATCCTCATTAGTAGGGCAAATTAAATGAACTCGAGGAATGGCACATGGTGATTAGGGTCCGTCCCTTGCACTTTGCACCAGTTTAATAAATCAGTTGTCAAGGGCTAGACAAACCGGTATCTAATCAGACCAACCAGGAGCCAGTGTGAGCATTAGATCATTCACAGGACTAGACCAAACTGTAGTCAGTCTAGAACATTAAAACAACTTTAGAGCTGGACCAAGGTGTCGCAAAATCAGATCATTAGAAACTTAAATGTTCTTCTTGACTGTTAGAAGATTCACAAGACTAGACCAGGAAATCAAAGCATTCAAACCCAAATCAAGCCAGACCCACCAGATTATTAGAAGATTCACAAGCCTAGACCAGCCTTTATGCAATCAGACCTTTAGAACATTCTTGGAGCTAGACCAACCTGTATCCATCAGAACATAAAAATATTTGTAGATCTCGCCCAATTTAAATACATTTTTTTCCAGACCAATTTGCCACCAAACTCTTAGATGATTCACAAAATTTAGTGATTGACTAAATTCTAGCCAGTCAGAGCATTAAAACATTCCCAGATCTAGACCAACCTGTAGCTAGTCTGACCATAAACATTGACCATCCTGTATCCTGTAAGACTTTTTGGACATTCCCAGAGCTACACCAGCTTGTATTGGATTAGAACATTCTCTGAGCTATACCAACCTACAGCTAATCAGAATATTGGAACCCAGTTTAAGACAGACCATCCTGCAACCAGACTATTAGAATATTCACAAGCTTATACCAGTTTTTATCCAACCAAGCATTAGAACATTCTCAGAGCTAGACCAATCTGTATCCAATCAGACAATTGGAACATTCTCATAGCTAGACCAACCTGTTTCCGATCAGACATTAGGAGATTCTTAGGAGCTTGACCAACCTCTATCCAATCAGGCCATTAGGACATTATTAGGAGCTAGACCAACCTGTATCCAATCAAACCATTAGGACATTCTTAGGAGCGAGACCAACCTGGAGCCTGTGAGAGCATTAGAACCTTACATGGGCTAGACTAGATTTAGAAGATTAACAATAACTAGATTTAGAAGATTAACAAGGCTAGACCAACCTGTATCCAACCAGATCATTAGAACTTCCGTGAGTGAGACCGAGCTACAGAAATCAAAGCACTCGAATCTAAACTGGACAGTCCCACCTGCAACCAGATTATAAAACAATAGACTGCCTTGTAGAGTTCCTTGAATATTGATTAGTAAAAAGCAAAGCAAACGCTGACCCAAATCATTCCTAGATCTCAGAATTAAAGCGCTGCCACGACCAGTCCTGTTTCTTGCTCAGGCTGGGACGTGACTGGTTTCACATTGACCCGTTTATTATAGCTGAAAAAAAAGCAGGTAAGTGTGTAGGAGATAAAGCAGGTGAAACTGCCAGGGCCGGCTGTAAATGGCTTTGAATTTGTTGGGTTTCTAATTACTGCGAGATGACTTTATGGCGTTCATAAGATAACCTGGATCATTCCCCCACCCTCCCATTCATACAGCAGCCGAGGTCGCCCAGCGGTCGAGCACCAACATGGTGATAACGCGGGTTCAGTCAGTTACATCACTCGTCTTATGGAGTAAATATCCACTTTATTAATGGGCAGCTGGATAAGATGGGATTTGTAAAGTGCAGTCCCAAGGAATAATTGTCCTTGCTCTTTGCTACCAGTGTTTATGTAATTTCACGGTCATCAGTACCTGGAAACATTCTGTCATGTCGAGTAATGTGTCATAACAACTAAACAGAGCTGTGTAATGGTTTCAGATTCTCCATAATTTATTTCAGCCATAAAGCAGGACAGGACTGCTGCTTACAATGGGGATCAGATAGGATCTGTGCAGCCACGGGGACAGAATGTTCTGTTATACAGATAGCTAGAATCTCAGCTGCCATAAAGCAGGACTGGACTGCTGCTTACAATGGGGATCAGATAGGATCTGTGCAGCCACTGGGACAGAATGTTCTGTTATACAGATAGCTAGAATCTCAGCTGCCATAAAGCAGGACAGGACTGCTGCTTACAATGGGGATCAGATAGGATCTGTGCAGCCACTGGGACAGAATGTTATGTTATACAGATAGCTAGAATCTCAGCTGCCATAAAGCAGGACAGGACTGCTGCTTACAATAGGGATCAGATAGGATCTGTGCAGCCAATGGGACAGAATGTTCTGTTATACAGATAGCTAGAATCTCAGCTGCCATAAAGCAGGACAGGACTGCTGCTTACAATGGGGATCAGATAGGATCTGTGCAGCCATTGGGACAGAATGCTCTGTAATACAATCTCAGCCATAAAGCAGGGCAGGGCTGCCGCTCTGTGAGTTCCAACACTGGTGAAATATATTGTTCATTAATATTGAGCATTGTTTCTGGCACAAAGCTAGTGTATATTGTAATGTTCCTTTAAAGGCAAGCCGATTGTGTTTCAGGAAGGAAATGTTTATTGCCCCTTGGTGTAACTTTGCAAGAGCAAGAAGGGATTTGCTACATTCCTGTGGCTCAGCAGTTGAATGTTTAAACTTGGACATTTTTGCATTTTAAGCTACGATTCTGCTGATCATGTGCTATTGGTGAAAGGCAACCCTGGAGGTACCAGCACCCTGAATATGGCTAGGATTCCTGCAGTTGGTCAGATTTATATTTTCCTCTGACTTATATGGCTTATCCAGGAACGGACACCAGGAAATACAGCAAGGTGATCCTGGGGGTTAGAATCTCCGAACCCTGCTCTGATTTTTGGAAATTAAAAGTTTGCCATGGACGAGTCACATTTGCAGAATGACTTAGCCCCTGCGGGTATATTCCAGACACAGAAGCCGTCGGTCTCCCAAACTCAAATAATTGTTTAATTAAAAGATAGAAGCCGAGGAGATCACTATTTGTCTGGAGGCTTTTATCCCATCTCCTTTCATTGCTGCAGATTGCATTTGTGCGGCCGCTTGCTGCTAATTTGATTTTTAGTCGAGTTTTTCCTGACAGCAGCGGTACAAAGGCGCTTTCTGACTTGTTTCTTCTATCACCTTATATTATCTTGTCAGTGATGGGGCGCGTAGGAGTGGAAGATTGAAACATGTGGATGGATACAAGATCTTGTCATAAACAATACATACGCTATAGCCCAAATACTGCACAAGGAAGCTCAGTAACCACAGATGGACCCAGCCCAGACAGAGGGGAAGGTGAGGGACACATACAGAATGAGGAATCGCAGATGGACCCTGCCCAGACAGAGGGGAAGGTGAGGGGCACATACAGAATGAGGAACCACAGATGGACCCTGCCCAGACAGAGAGGAAGGTGAGGGGCACATACAGAATGAGGAACCACAGATGGATCCTGCCCAGACAGAGGGGAAGGGCGGTAAACACAAAGATGGTTGGCATCAGTTCTGTATGGATCCTCCCTGATCTGTAATAATTGGCTTTGTTTTCAAGGAGCAGTTTTGGTTCCTATGAGCTGTGTGTATATATATATATATATATATATATATATATATATATATATATATATATATATATATATATATATATATATATTGAAAGTTAATGCACTGAGTACATAAACCGCACAAGTCCCACAGAGAACGTTTCTGTGAATTCTACATTTTTGTGGTTGAAGAATACAAAGAAATATCATGCGGGTTCTTGTACTCTAGGAGTTAAAGGAGAAATCCTATATCTGAATCAGCATGGGGAATCGATCTCCCAACTCCCCGAGGGGTTGCTGCTGGTTGCTTTTTTTTATTTTTCCACGGTAACATTCCTATTGCTTTCCCAATGTCTTCTGCAAGTGGCTCTGTGAGATTGAGTTTGAACGTTCCTGCCCTATATATGACTCTGCTTAAATACAGTGCCGCTTGAATACGGGCTTCTAGTCTGATTGCACCTATTCCATTTAATGGATGTTTATGGATACTTAATGGATGTTTTTGGATAATTATGGATACCTATTCCAAGTTTATGGATACTTAAAGGGGCATAAAAATTCCTAAAGAATGGTTCAAATTCATTTTGACTACAGCACCAAGCATACTCCATCTTATTACCAAGAATTTAGTGCATGCTGGGTGCTATAGTCCAAACTTCAAAGCCAAACTTCTCAAAGAGACTTTCCCCAGATCTCCAGGACCCACTTAATGCAAATTGATCCTCCAATGAGAGTACTGCTTTCTCTGGGTAATCCTGACTCATCGTTGCTCGGATCAGAGGCAATTAACATATTTCTTCAGCTGTGGACCCCTAAACTGGGCCGTGTCCAAGAACCTGGGCAGCATAAACTCAAGCTCTATTCTCCCTGGAAGAACCACATCAAGTCAACAAATTAGCTTGATTACGTAACAATTTGGTTTGGAACCAATCATGCACTTTATTTTAATGTTGTAAAGTAGGAAGAAACTTCATATTGTTAAAGGGGATCCACCCGGTCTAGACATGGCATGGTGATCCATTGTTTTCTCCAAGCCAATTGGTTAAGAATCCCTGTAGTAGATGTTGACAGTGGAAAGGGGACCTGTGATTGAAATTCTACTGAGAGTGAAGTTTGGTAGTTGCAGCCTACCGTTAGCTTAGTTTGTCTGATCCAGACATTGGAATCTCGGGCCGTTGATGATGCCGGCTTGATCAACAGTGAGCAGCCAATATCTGCCTTTGTAAAATGTTAAACCCTCCCCATTACAGGTGAGACCCCCTTCAAGGTAAATTTCTCATGTTTGTATAAAGAGGAATAGGTGAGGCTGTAGGTTAGACAATATCTCGTCATTGTTACTACATTTTATTTGTTTGAAACCTCAACAAGAATATACATATGAGAATATACATTTCTACTAGTGATGTGCGGATCAACAAATTGTCGACCCGCACTTGACTCCAACCCGCTGCTTCTGGCGGAGCGGAATCGGTTTATACTTAGGTCGCAGGCAGGATGGGTGGCAAGAAGAGCTCGGCCCGAACTCACTGTGCGTTTGTTGGCCTGAACCCAACCAACCCACATGGGTCCTGCAGATATAGGGCAGGCCTGCACATCACTAATTTCCACGGCAAATCTGACGTACATAAAACCTCATAACGGGTTGAACCTCATGATCCAATTTGAAACATTTCCAGCAATGCAATCGTACCAAATAAATCCGGCAGATAGGATCCTGCTTGTCTTCATTATACCTTGAAAGGCTTTTCCCTGGGGAGCTCCTTGAGCATTCTCCATCAATTTCCTCACCATAGAATGAGCCCTTTGCTCTAAGTCTTTTAAGAAAAACAATCCATGCAGTCGGTGGCACCACTTATCATCTTAATTGCTCCCAAATGCCACTGGAAGGTTGGCACATATCTTTATGTTTCACTTCATTAACTATGACGTTGTTTTGTGCAGTGGCTCATAAATAAGTGACCGGAAAAGGCAGTGGAAATGTTGGATTTAGAGGTGCCATGCTTGGTCCATATGCTAAAGAAAGGTGCTCTTGGAAGGGGTAATAAAAATGTGACAGGTCCACGTCATGTAACTTGCTTGACTGCAGACTAAAGTCCTGTGAGAGCAGAAGAAAACGTCATTGAGAAACCCAGAAATAGATTGTAGGAGGGAACAGAAGCTTTTGGATCAGGATTGGGCAGAGTAAATTGATCCATGAAGTTTATTGTGAACATCTATGGAGGCATTCAATTCTCCAGGTCATGAAGTGATTGCTAAATCTTTTTATGCTGAAGCCTTTGAACCAGCCTGCCTTCACCCCTCCCCCTCAGAGGTCCTAACTTTGGTCATTAGTTGAGTATTATCAGTCATTCAGCCAAGGATATTTAGGACAACAAATAAGTGTTCAGCCCAAATCTCACCTTAGCTGACATTAAAGTTGGGCTTTCAGGTGTATCTAGGCGAGCTATTGACTATCCTCCCCAAATCTCACTCCAACTGACCTTCAAGCTGGGGTTTCCAGTGTATTTTGAAGATCAATTGACCATTATCCCAATGTTCACCCTAACTGGCCTTCAAGCTGGGATTTCAGGTGTATCTAGGAGAGCTATTGACTATTCTCCCCAAATCTCACTCCAACCGACCTTCGAGCAGGGGTTTCCAGTGTATTTAGAAGATTAATTGACCATTCTCCCAATTTTCGCCATCACTGGCCTTCAAGCTGGCCTTTCAGGTGTATGTAGGAGAGCAAATGACCCATCTCCCAAATACTTCTCCCAGATGGCCATTGCTCCAAGCCCTCTGTTTAGGAACCATTGATCTAAAGCAACTTATTCACCAAGTCCCAGACCCTTCAGACTTTTTTCATGAATGTTTTTCTACGGTGTTTGTACTTATTGTAATTTTGTTTTGTGCTGTCAATCCATATTTTGAATTTAAAAGGGGCAGAACCATTTTATAATCTATCACAGAGCCAGAACAGTCTGTAGCCAATGAGATGGAGTATATTCACACGACTAGACAAACCTGTATCTAAGTAAAGCATGTTATCATTCACAGAACTAGTCCAGCCAGTAACCTATTAGAGAATTAGAACCTAAGCTGGAAGTTAATAAACGTGCTGTCAGCTAGCTGAAAAAAAAGTATGTTCAATGGGAGAGAGTAATGCTGAGGAGTCATATGGTGATATCTGTATAACTATATCTAAGCACCCCTTGCCCTGTCTTATCAATCCTAAAAACATAGAATTGGTTGTCAGATAAAGGCCAATTAGCCCAACCTGTCTACCCAACCTATGACTAAACATGTCAACGTATTTTTTTTTATCGATAAGCCTCCCTCGTCCTTGTATGTATGTTTGTCCTGTATTTTCAATGAACGACTGTGATGTTGTATAGAGAGAAACTATCTTGCCATATCCCTACTGAGCTCTCTATTGACTAATGAGATTGCCTTCTCCTGATCTCCAAACCCCTGCTGTTATCCAAACATTTGTTAAGTCTTGACCAATACTTCTCAGGGCCAGATCGGCCTGAAAAAGTACCAGAGGATCTTCTGATTGGCCGACGACCCAAGAAAAGTACCATCACTCTATCCTTGGCTACACCATAGGTCTATTTACAAACCTTGACTATCTATATCTTACTGCTGTGAGCTTGGGCTAAGTGTTTCAGGTTTTCTGGTGGACCCAAGGAGACCCATTCTGACACTTGTACTTCTTAATCTTTAATGGTATAATCATGAATGTGGATTTAAATTCTTGCACTGTGTAAATCTGAATATGTTTGACATTTTCACTGCATGATAGGAGAGCATAGTGAGCATAACCTCAACCCAACTTCTTACCATGCAATCTGACTTTGGGGCAGGGACCATATAGACCGACGTGAGATGCTGGAGCCCTCCGAAATTGCCCAGATTTTTGTATTTCCTCCATTTCGCCCTTCGGTTTTGAAACCATATCTTGTCGAGAAGAATAGGAAGAAGTGTTATTGTCTCGTGACCCACCACCACGTTGCCTTCTAAATATGGAGAAGCATTTGCTCTAGATAGAGTAACCCATTGCATCTGCTAAGACAATAGCATTTAAAGGAGATCTCTGCCCAAAAATGTAAATTGATGTGAACGTATTTAGAGCTCTCTCCTCAACACTTTTTGCATTTTTAGTTATTTCTGAGATGTTAGCAGTTTTAGACTGCCAATGCTAGGCTTTCAGCTCTGATCGAAGGTGAGAGTGTCAGTGACCCTAACTGTCTATGTACTTTTTTGATTTGGCCACCAATCATGTACGGACACTCTCATCATTTTGGCAGCATTTTGACTTAAAGACCTGCATTATGGGAATCATATCACTAGAGAACATTCCCGCTATTCTAACAGTGAGGCACTGCCCTCTCATTAAAGGTAAACAAGCTTATTGTCAAAAATAGCACAGAGTGAAAAGGATTTTTTTTTTTGACACCCAGCAATTTTCCGTGTATATATTTTCCCCTTTTGTTCGCAGCAGCATAAAGAGCTAAGGAGCTTATCTGTGCCGCACATCATTAACTAGACAGGATTATTGCATTTCCATGCATCTCACAATTTATTTAAAAAAGAAGAAAAAACAGCACAGAGCTACTGAGTCTGAACTGACAGTGCTGTCACGGCAATCAAGTCATGTTTACTAGATGGATCAGCCTGGGGTTATGGTTGTGATGCAGTCAGCAAGCTCATGCTACATTGTTTCAGGAGTCAGAACCGGCAGACTCCGCTTTTAATATCAATTACATTTACAAGTCGGGACCCACCTGCACTTGGATCTCTGGGAGCTGGATATTTGCAGCCAGCTGGTCACGTGTCTGTACGTCGGGGTAGTGGGTAACCTGGAATATCTGCTGAAGCAGCTGTGCCATGGTGAAGGTGGTCCTGATTCTTGTTCTCTTGTTCTTCCGGTCACCTATAATGGAATGGCTGGTGGAATCAACGACCTACAGTGCAAAAGACCCAGGACATTTGGGCCTTGTGCAGCCCTACCCCTCATCCTCATGTTGTGCTGTATCCCATGCTGGCCCCATGGAGGAAAAGCCGGGACAGTCACATAATCACACCTTCTGCCCCATGGTCATTAAACCACTGGCACTTACACCACCCAATGTCCTAAAGTGGAGAGCTGGTTCTGTCCCTCAGACTGGGCCTGGGGCAATGTGATCTTTTAATTGACTGGAGTCGTTTATATACTAGAATGCCAACCTAGGAGTAGTCTGGCCTATAAATTATCCAGCCTATGAGTTTATCCAGCCTATGAGTTTATCCGGCCTATGAGGTTATCCGGCCTATGAGTTTATTCAGCCTATGAGTTTATCCAGCCTATGAGGTTATCCGGCCTATGAGGTTATCCGGCCTATGCGTTATCCGGCCTATGAGTAATCCGGCCTATGAGTAATCCAGCCTATGAGTAATCCAGTTTATAAGTAATCCAGTATATGAGTTATCCAGCCTATGAGTAATCCAGTTTATAAGTAATCCAGCCTATGAGTTATCCAGCCTATGAGTAATCCAGTTTATAAGTAATCCAGCCTATGAGTTATCCAGCCTATGAGTTATCCAGCCTATGAGTAATCCAGTTTATAAGTAATCCAGCCTATGAGTTATCCAGCCTATGAGTAATCCAGTTTATAAATAATCCAGCATATGAGTTATCCATCCTATGAGTAATCCAGTTTATAAATAATCCAGCCTATGAGTTATCCAGCCTATGAGTTATCCAGCCTATGAGTAATCCAGTTTATAAGTAATCCAGCCTATGAGTTATCCAGCCTATGAGTAATCCAGTTTATAAGTAATCCAGCCTATGAGTTATCCAGCCTATGAGTAATCCAGTTTATAAGTAATCCAGCCTATGAGTTATCCAGCCTATGAGTAATCCAGTTTATAAGTAATCCAGCCTATGAGTTATCCAGCCTATGAGTTATCCAGCCTATGAGTTATCCAGCCTATGAGTAATGGAGCAAGAAAGTTGAAAGTGTTTGTGCAAGTTCACGTCTTGAGGGTATGAGGGGCAGTGGGAGGTTTGTCTGGAGGGTGGGATCGGAGCTTGATTACAGATCTAATTAGACCACTGTCAGTGAGACACTGTTTCAGGTTATGTGTATGAAAAATGTCATATTCCCAAAGTGTTGGGGGGCCCTAAAGTGATTTTTCTTCATATATTCTGGTTATTGTGGAGTGAATGTCATTCATACTGACCCCTAATCCCCAGTGGAAGCAAATGCCTGTAAGGATCTCATTACAAGGGACCAGTATATTCCTGGCCTAATCCTGCCAATGATCCGGGAGCCCAGGCGGCTTGTGGAACCAGCGCGTTGCAAATAACGTATTCGCCTCTATGGACCGGCGGGAGGATTGCGGCCGAGATCAAACAGAAGAGGAGAGAAAGTGGCGGCACCTCTGTGACTGATGCTCTGGGGATGTAATGAGCTGAGTACAGGTAAAACCCATCTGCCGGATTTCACGCTGAGAATCGGTTCACTGAAGCCAGAAATTGGAAAGAAAAAAAAAATAGCTATTTTCTATTTAGCTTATTTAGCAGAGAATTTTGGAGTAATACCGGTCAATCCTTTTTTTCCAATCACTGGCTGGTACCTTGTAGCCCCACCCCCAGCATCACCCGTCCTGTTCCCCTGTCCACACCTTCGAGGGAGCCCAAGGCATATGATATGTCTCTTCCGTGTACCCCGAGTTCTGACCCTACAGACTCTTCATAGGGTTGATATTCGGGTTGCACCAAATCCAGGATTCCCTTCTGGATTCTGCATTTTTCAGCAGGATTCAGATTTGGCCGAATCCTTCTTCCTGGCCAATCCGAATCCTAGGGAGGGAAATCGCGTGACTTTTTGTCACAAAAAGGAAGTCAAAAATGTTTTCCCCTTCCCAACCCAAATTTGCATATGCAGATTAGGATTTGGTTCGGTATTTGCCCGAATCTTAAGCAGAATCCAAAATAGTAGATTCGGTGCATCCCTAGTTGATATAGGGCTGAGAATGGGGGTCTAGCTACAAGATATGGGGGTACAGACCCCCTACAATACAGAGAGCTGAAGTGTAAAGACTGGGACCAGCTGTATCATTTATCATCGTTAAAGGGGAACTCCACCCAGAAAATGAAATTACACCCAGTGAATTCATTAGGGGAAACTTCCTTTTCTATCTTCATTATTTTACTGAATACCATTTCAAAAACACTCGCCGTTATTCAAAACGTTTTTTTCCCCCTTATCCATAATCAGTATTATTCCGTCTAACATATTTCCCAGTAGGGATGCACCGAATCCACTATTTTGGATTCGGCCGAATCCTTCACGAAAGATTCGGGCGAACTAAATCCGAATCCTAATTTGCATACACAAATTAAAGGATGGGAAGCGGAAAACATTTTTTAATCCCTTGTTTTGTGACAAAAAGTCATGTGATTCCCCACCGCCCCTAATTTGCATATGCAAATTAGGATTTGGATTCGGTTTGACCACGCAGAAGGATTCATCCGAAACCTGCAGAAAAATGCTGAATCCTGGCAAATCCTGAACCGAATCCTGGATTCGGTGCATCCCTATTTCCCACTCACCGGTTCCCCACGCGCCCCAAGAATCCCGAATTGCGGATCGTTCTTGCCGCAATGAATGTTTATTACAATTTGCTTTTTTTCGGGGAGATGGATTTTGATTTTTTAGAAGTATTAGGTGAGGTTGAGCCAATTACACAGTAGGTGCTGTAGTGGGGGGGGGATATTGGTCTGATGGTGATAATTGGGGGAAAATAATATTCCTATTTGCTTGTGGAGCTGCCAACAGCCTCCTGCGCTGCTGATCCAAGGGACTTTATGGCAAGTAGTGGGGCCAGGGGCCAACAGTCCATGTGTTTAATATAGGCACCCGTAGGCTTATGTCTAGGGCAGCAGCAGTTTTGGGGGTGCAGCCCTTAGGTGCCTATATATAAAAATATATGGCTCGCTGCTTGACAATTGTGGTAGAGTCCTGCAGCGGGTCGGATACCTGCAGGTTACCCGCAAAAAATGCGGTATGAGGGTAGGCTTTTCGCATGCGGATATAGATGCGGGTAGCGGGTCTCATCTATATTTCTTATCTTCTGTTATATTTAATTCCTTTTTAAAATTTCACAAAACTTTTTTTCTGACTCCGCCTACTTGTGCCACTTCCGGGATGCGCATAAGGCAGTTGCGGACCGGGGTCGGGTAGCGGATCCAAGTTGGTAAACATGCGGATTGTGGTTTGGCTCGCAGATTCGGATTGGGTGAGGGTGTCAAAAAGTGGTTCAGCGCAGGACTCTAACTTGTTGCTATGGAGGAGCTGAGGGGTAACACTGTGGCCTGGTACCTTCTGTCGTTCTGTACCCACCAATCATTTGTCTCCCAGATGTGCTCCCTCATATTTGTCCACAATGCCTTCACCCCCTTATTTAGGCCCTGAAGCCTCTATAAGGGGAATACATTACATTATACAATTTAAGGTGAAAGACCTCAACTTCCCGAACTCACCCAAATTCCAGTACTTAGGACTTATCCCTGTTGCACTTACATGTGGAGCTTTCCTGCGGGGTGTCGCTCAGCTCATCCTCCCCTTCATGGTCATTCAAACTCATCTCTACCATTCACTGTCTGGGAGTCTGACCCAGGAACATTGTCCCTTATTCACAGGTAGTGGGGAGTTTGTGTTGGGCTCCCAGCTCTGAAAGCGACGGCTCCTGATGGAACTTCTGGTTCTTCTTCTGGAACCTCCAAAGGGGAACCTAAAGGCAACATCACAGTATCATGAGTAACCTTCATATATTCCTCTTCTTTCCCTAAGTGGGCCCAGCCTGAAGGTCAGTTATGGGGAGATTTGGGGTGAGGGCTTATTTGTGCCCTGGGTACCCCTGGAACTATAGCAGGGTAACTGTTACCCCAATGTTTCTATATATCTGTATCCTTGTTATGAGCTAAGGGGGCCCAGTCTGAAGGTCAGTTAGGGGGAGATTTGGGGTGAGTGTTTATTTGTGTCCTGGGTACCCCTGGAACTATAGCAGGGTGACACCCCAATGTTTCTATATATCTGTAACCTTGTTATGAGCTAAGTGGGACCAGTCTGAAGGTCAGTTAGGGGGAGATTTGGGGTGAGTGTTTTGTACCCCGGGTACCCCTGGAACTATAGCAGGGTGACTGTTACCCCAATGTTTCTATATATCTGTAACCTTGTTATGAGCTAAGTGGGACCAGTCTGAAGGTCAGTTAGGGGGAGATTTGGGGTGAGTGTTTTGTACCCTGGGTACCCCTGGAACTATAGCAGGGTGACTGTTACCCTAATGTTTCTATATATCTGTAACCTTGTTATGAGCTAAGTGGGACCCGTCTGAAGGTCAGTTAGGGGGGGATTTGGGGTGAGTGATTATTTGTACCCTGGGTACCCCTGGAACTATAGCAGGGTGTCACCCTGCTAATGTTTCTATATATCTGTAACTTTGTTATGAGCTAAGGGGGCCCAGTCTGAAGGCCAGTAAGGAGAGATTAGGGGTGAGTGTACCTTTAAGTCTACATCCCTTTTAGCTATTCACTTGGAAATAAATCCGAAACTGTTTTAGTCATTTATTTTTTATCCCATTTTGTCCCATATTAATTTCCTTCTTTCTTTTTTTTTTAATTGTTATTTTTGAGAGCGGAAACCCCATGAATTTGGCGCCGGCTCTGACTGATCGCTCATAGTTTTCTGCGCTTCATTGAATTTCATTTTTTTTATTACTTTATATCAGAGGGAAAATAAGACTCTCCTGTAACATCTCTCCAGAACTTTTCAAGGCCCATCATTCAGCCATCACTGTCACATGGAACCGGAATAAAATCTCCTTTTCCTTTATGTCAAGAGAGAAAGCTTATCCTTTTCCATGTAGGATGGGAATCGGTTTAAAGGGCAAATTCACCATTGCATGTTTTGTTTTAGACTTTCCTTTTTAAATGCCATTTGATTTAAGGGGTGGTTCACCTTTAAGTTATGTTGTAGTATGTCATAGAAAGCAACTTTTCAATTGGTCTTCATTATTTATTTTTTATTGTTTTTTTTAATTATTTACCATCCTTTTCTGACTCTTTCTAACTTTCAAATGGGGGTCACTGGCCCCATCTAAATATGACTACACAATTTTTGTTATTGCTACTTTTATTACTTTTTTATTCAGGCCTCTCATATTTATACTCTAGTCTCTTATTCAAATCAGTGCATGGTTGCTATGGTAATTTGAACCCTAGCATCCCATAAAACTATGACAAACTGGGGAGCTGCTGAATAAAAAGCTAAATAACTCAAGAACCACAAATAATAAAAAATGAAAACCAATTGCAAATTGTCTCAGAATATCACTCTCTACATCATACTAATAGTTAATGCAAAGGTGAACAACTTCTTAAAGTTGCTATGGGTTACTAGAACTGTGGCAAATTTTGACTTTGTAATTCTATTACCCCATAGTTAGTACTGGAGTTGTCAGGCTTTCCCATTGGGAAGGCTGCAGAGAGAAAAAGTGCCCCTGGTGCTATTGGCTCTGAGTTTACTTTGACTTAAGTCTGCTGGGAGTTGCAGTCAAACAACAGCCACATCGGCAGGCCCGGACTGGCAATGTATCTGTTCGGGAAAATGCCCGAGGGGCCGCTCAATATTTTATTCAAGTGGGCCGCTCCTGATCTCCTTTTAGAAATTGAATCCGGAGGGCTCTAGGACCACTCCTCCACCACATCTCCCACTGTGGCTCCGCCCCTTCTACTACTCTGTTCTCATGCTGCTGTGCTGTTTGCAGGCCCTCCCTGCCATCAGGGGAGGACAGCTGAACGAACTTTACTAATGTGGTAAGAAAGGGAGTCTTTTATCATTCATACTGATAGAACTATTCTATCTCTTTCTTGTATGAAACTTTATAGACCCAAGACGGCATGTTTTCTCTATAACTCCACTAATACTCTGAAAAGCTCCTTCGACTGTTAATACTAACTTCTGTCCCTGGACTTTTCTTTCTCCCCAGTTGTCCATGTGTCTAACTGCTGCTTCCCTTCATATGTCCTTTTGCTACTTCAAATTTAACATAGCTAAAACCAAACTCCTTTTTTTTTCTCTCTAGCATAAATCTTATTGCTGCTTTTTCTTTATCAGGGCCTCCACTATTATTTCATGTAACCAGGTTTTCTGACATGGAGTCATATGTTTCTGTTCTCTCCTTCACCTCATATGTACAGTCTCTTAGATCATACATCCTAATAACATTGCCAAAGCACATCTCCTTCTTACTTGCACTCAGTCTCTCTTGTACCCAGCAGAATGAAATGTAAAAAAGAACGTGGCTACATGGGGAATTTTTTTGTGAGTAAACAGTAGCAAGTGAGAAAAGTTTTCATTTGAAATCCATTAAAACAAAGTCACTAAATGGCTTCATTTAGGTCTGTGCCAGTTTAACAGAACAATTTGAGTTCATTCTGGAATACCTTTACAGCACATGATTAGCTACCTGATCACCAGGTTTAGCTAAATTAGTGTTACCAATAAAAATATACTTTCTGTAATATTTTTTTATATTTCTATTATATTCAAACCATATTCATCTCTTCCCACTACTGAAAGCTTTGGTTGAGCTGCAGAAAGCAAGCATTTGTTTATGCTTATACATTTTTGAAGTTTAACCCCAATATAGGAGTGGATGTATACAAGTCAGAACATCCCGTGTTTACACGTGGGCTGCTTTGATTTTTTTGCCCGGGCTGCTTTTTACCCCCAGTTTGGCCCTGCACATCAGATTGGTCTGTGCCACAAGAGCTTTTCCAAATGCTGAATTATATTCCACAACCGTCTCATCGCAGCCAAACACACGGTGCATTTTTATTTTATGAAGTCGCCCTAACGATCGTTATGATTGATTATCCGTGCTTGATTATAAATGGCCCCCATTCTGTCTTTTCTTGTTCTCCATTATTTGTATGCAGCTGCTTAGCTTCCCTTACTGTACAAATCAGTAACCAACCTCAGATTTATTCCTCTACAAGCAGGCTTGCACAAAGGCTTGGCATTTATGGATCACCATATTTATATTGTTGGAGAAGATCCATAACAGCATCACAGAACTATGTCTGGAGGGTACTGCTGGTGTTGTAGAAAGCCTGGGACAGATCAGGTGGGAAATTAACTGTCTGATCTGGGGCAGTTAGGGAATGGGCAGCTCATATGGGCCAGGAACCCTAAAATACAGTAGGGGAGGACACCTGGAAGAGGCATAGGGCTTCCCTAAGCAAGAAATGTGACCGTAGGCAGATAGGTAATGGTCAACGCAGATGGGTCAGGAACCGTAGAAAAATAGAACTCAGTAGGGGAAGGAAACATGTGTAAGGCATAGGGCTCCCCTGAATATGAAATGTCAAACAGTTAGGTAATGGTCAATGGAACCCTAGAACTCAGTAGGGGAGGACACCTGGAAGAGGCATAGGGCTCCCCTAAGCAAGAAATGTGACCATAGGCAGATAGACATTGGTCAACCCTAGAAACATAGAAATCAGTAGGGGAAGGAATCCTGTGCAAGGCATAGGGCTCCCCCAAGTGTGAAATGTCAAGCAGTTCGGCAATGGTCAACCAAGATGGACCAGTAACCCTAGAAACATCAAGCCCAGTAGGGAAAGAAAACCTGGGGGAGGCAAAGGGCTCTCCGGAGCATGAAGTGTGATCTCAGGAAGTTTGGTTATGGGAAATGGTCAGAAATCCTAGGAACATGGAACCTGTTAGGGGAAGGCATATGGCTCCCCTGACAATGAAATACAATTACATATTAGTTGTATGATTTTATAGTAAGGTAATGGGTATCCCAGCTGGGACAGTAATCCTATAAACCTAGTAAGGGGCTGATAAGGCATT
Source organism: Xenopus laevis (assembly GCF_017654675.1). Lineage (NCBI taxonomy): Eukaryota > Metazoa > Chordata > Amphibia > Anura > Pipidae > Xenopus > Xenopus laevis. The sequence goes on from NC_054375.1 coordinate 8,806,231, forward strand.
AGACTTCCCTGAGTATAAAGTGAAATCACAGTTAATTAGGCAACTGGCAATCCACATGGGTCAGTAACCCTAGAAATCTAGAACCTACTAGGGGAAGGAAAGTTGGAGACATAGGGCCGAGGCAGTTGGGGAAGGGGTACTCCAAAATAAAGTCTTAGACAAATGTCTCACCAGAGAATGGAGTAAGATGGACAATAATTGCTCTGGTCTCAAGTAATTAATAGGAAATGAGAAGTTCCAATGAGGAGAAACCTAGAAACGCCTGGGATAGTCACAGGACTCATCAATGCATCGAACATAAATAAACTGATCTTTCTCGTGCAAATGGGCAGGGTCTTTGCATCTTTACAAATGTCACCTCTGGGACATCACACTGTTAAAAAGGGAATTAATTTCCTCTCATAATACATTTTATTGAATTTTGAAGATCACTTTATGATTGCCCTTCTACTTACCCGTTTTCAGCTCAGCTGCTGTTCTCAGGTGTGTTGTTACTAATTCCTCTATATAAGAATAACTTAAGAAAGGCTTGTTGGAAACATTCTTATGAGAAGGTTTCTTCAGAATTTCCTCTATGGAATATGATAAACCAGGGTTTGAGCGACTCTTGGATGTTCTGAGTTCCATGGGCTAGGATTCAACAATAACCAGTAGCCCAAGGAAGGATATTAAGCCCTTGAACTACAGACAGATGGCCACCGTGAAATGACAGTTGCTAGAGTCTATGTGCCGGGAAGCCTTCTAGAGTTTCCTATAATCTTCTTATACGGCCGTCCTTAAATTTGGGATAAAAGTGTATCCTTGCAAAGGCTCCTCGGTAATATGTGAAGACAAATTGATTCTATCATGTTGATCTTGGGTCTCCATAACAAATGAAGGTCCACAAAGTAGTCTGAAGAAGTGACACTCAAAAAGTAAGAGACCCCCCCTTCGCCAAGGGTTCTATCTTCTGTCCTCCATTAATCATGAACCAAAGTAAACACTGTAGAGTAACGCTTCACCATTCCATATCACAATAACCAGGTCATGGTCGGTGGCTTTCTACGGCTAAGGTCCAGGAAGTCTGTCCTGTTATTTACTTGGAATTGGAGTACTCGGTTCTTTCTCCTTCATCTTTCCACCATCAAAGCGGATGGAATTTTATTACCATCTGCTTGTGGTGGAAATAGAAAGATTCCTTCAAAGGCTACTTCTTCTGGCCTTCACAGTGTTCCTCTGAAGTTCATACCAGTCCAGAACTCGACTGCTTCAGTTATTCCATAGGCCTTACTGTTTCATATGGTTCAACATGCAGTTTACCCTAACTGACCCATAGATGTTGGTCCTTATTGTCCTCTCTTCAGATTCCTTCTCACCTTGAGTTCTTCGTCGGTTCTTCACCTTGCTTTATTCTCTCATTCTTCCTTTCAATCTCCAGAAACTCTTAGAGCTTTTCTTTTCTGTTGATGTAGTTCCTCATGTTCTTCCCTTTTGAACTCTCCACCTCTAAACGACTCTCGTATCCTCTATAACGACTTAACTGTTTCTTCCCCTTTCTCCCAGTCACCCGTGCCCTTCTGCTTCTGTGTCATTGTTATCTGGCAGCCAGAATACTATTGACCAACCCCTCCTTGTTTGCTTGCGTCTCTCCTATACTCATATCTATGACACAAAGTTGGTTTACTCTGTAACCATAACCAGCCCTTATTAACCCTTCTACTGCCGGAGGAGCCTCTGATAACATTCTGGCCTTCTGCTAGTTAACGGCCTGGATCAATGAGCAATAAATTGGTTAGGATAAGTTTCCTCTTGATTTCCCGCTAAAAGACTGGACAGAAGGAGTAGGCAATTAGTGTGCAACAATTAATCATCATTCTACTTATTTAACTGTATTTATTAATCACCTTCGCTGGCTTTCAGAGCAACGACCTTGAGTGCGACAGATTTGGCACAAAGGCGGGTGAATAATTGGGCTTGTAGCATGCCGGAGAAGATCAAGGTTACCCTATAAATTGGGGGAGAGGCTTTCGTGTCTCATTGGAAGACGGATTAACGTATACTTTGGTTGCATGTTGTTCGCAGATGAGTCGAGATCACAAGCGTCTCTGTAGAACATTTGGGCTTTTTAGTGGAGTTGTTTGTGAAACCCTGGTGTTTTATTGGGGGGAAAAAAGATACTTTGAAGGTTTAGATGCGGCACAAAAATATCTCTCCTGTTTTCCCAAATAGCCTTTTTGTTTGCCCTTTCATCTCCATCACTTGCATCTTCTTGCTTCTCTATGGGCTTCTCTGTATCGTGGGGGCACTGAAGTTCTGAGCACATTTAAAGGGGGGCCAGGAATTCTCCCACTTTTAATGATGTTTAGGTCATGGCAATGTCAGAATGTTTTATGTGAATAAATAGGCTCTACTGAACGACACTGTCCAGGCTTTAGAGCTTGTTGAACTACAGCATTCAGTCTTATGGGGGCAGGGAGTTGTAGTTCAGCTGTAGAGTATCTTTTACTACTGAGAGATGTGATTATATTGCGTTCCATAGACAATTGTCATGTGTAAAGCCTGGGGCACTGCAAGGCCGCCCAGCAATCAATATGGCAGCTTCAGACTATGACTATGAGCAAACTTAGGGGCTGTTCCTGCTGAATTGTGCTTAGTACAGGGAATACCTATGCTGCCATAGTTTTATGGGATCTCTCTGTACAGACTATGAGCAAACTTAGGGGACTGTTCCTGCTGAATTGTGCTTAGTACAGGGGAATACCTATGCTGCCATAGTTTTATGGGATCTCTCTGTACAGACTATGAGCAAACTTAGGGGCTGTTCCTGCTGAATTGTGCTTAGTACAGGGGAATACCTATGCTGCCATAGTTGTATGGGATCTCTCTGTACAGACTATGAGCAAACTTAGGGACTGTTCCTGCTGAATTGTGCTTAGTATAGGAGAATGCATAGCAGAATTCCAGACATAATAACCCTTATTCTTTAAGGAGACTGCCGCACACAGACACTGCAATTACAGTTTCACTGCTATTTACTTTAAGGACGGGATGAAGATGTGGAGCAGATCAAAGAGCTGATACAAAGTGACAAATTGTCTCTGATTTGTACCACAGAATAAAACATATTGTGTGTTCATGAGCCAATAGCCACCCTTTTCTTTGCCGCTGTCTTAAAGGGGAACGCCAACTAAAAAATCACTTCTGCCTAATGAAAGAAAATGTAACTAAGCAACTTCCCAATATCCATTCATTCCTCATTGTGTCCAAAGTGTCTCTTCTCTGCACTGCTGGTTCTGACTCCTGATACAACTTCCCAATATCCATTCATTCCTCATTCTCACTGGGTTTATAGGTCTGTGAAACTGTCATTGTGTCTGTCCCTTTCTCTTCTCTGCACTGCTGCCTCTGACTCCTGATACAACTTCCCAATATCCATTCATTCCTCATTCTCACTGGGTTTATAGTTCTGTGAAACTGTCATTGTGTCTGTCCCTTTCTCTTCTCTGCACTGCTGCCTCTGACTCCTGATACAACTTCCCAATATCCATTTATTCCTCATTCTCACTGGGTTTATAGTTCTGTGTAACTGTCATTGTGTCTGTCCCTTTCTCGTCTCTGCACTACTGCTTCTGACTTCTGATACAACTTCCCAATATCCATTCATTCCTCATTCTCACTGGGTTTATAGTTCTGTGTAACTGTCATTGTGTCTGTCCCTTTCTCTGCACTGCTGCTTCTGACTCCTGATACAACTTCCCAATATCCATTCTTTCCTCATTCTCACTGGGTTTATAGTTCTGTGTAACTGTCATTGTGTCTGTCCCTTTCTCTTCTCTGCACTGCTGCCTCTGACTCCTGATACAACTTCCCAATATCCATTCATTCCTCATTCTCACTGGGTTTATAGTTCTGTGTAACTGTCATTGTGTCTGTCCCTTTCTCGTCTCTGCACTGCTGCCTCTGACTCCTGATACAACTTCCCAATATCCATTCATTTCTCATTCTCACTGGGTTTATAGTTCTGTGTAACTGTCATTGTGTCTGTCCCTTTCTCTGCACTGCTGCCTCTGACTTCTGATACAACTTCCCAATATCCATTCATTCCTCATTCTCACTGGGTTTATAGTTCTGTGTAACTGTCATTGTGTCTGTCCCTTTCTCGTCTCTGCACTGCTGCTTCTGACTCCTGATACAACTTCCCAATATCCTTTCATTCCTCATTCTCACTGGGTTTATAGTTCTGTGTAACTGTCATTGTGTCTGTCCCTTTCTCTTCTCTGCACTGTTGCCTCTGACTCCTGATACAACTTCCCAATATCCATTCATTCCTCATTCTCACTGGGTTTATAGTTCTGTGTAACTGTCATTGTGTCTGTCCCTTTCTCGTCTCTGCACTGCTGCTTCTGACTCCTGATACAACTTCCCAATATCCATTCATTCCTCATTCTCACTGGGTTTATAGTTCTGTGTAACTGTCATTGTGTCTGTCCCTTTCTCTTCTCTGCACTGCTGCCTCTGACTCCTGATACAACTTCCCAATATCCATTCATTCCTCATTCTCACTGGGGTTATAGTTCTGTGTAACTGTCATTGTGTCTGTCCCTTTCTCTTCTCTGCACTGCTGCTTCTGACTCCTGATACAACTTCCCAATATCCATTCATTCCTCATTCTCACTGGGTTTATAGTTCTGTGTAACGGTCATTGTGACTGGGCACTGTCACTTTGTAAATCAGTGGTTGAAAGAAACCCCTGCAGCGCCACGCATGGGCGATTTATCTCTTTTTTTTTTTTTTTTTTTTTTTAAAGGGAAAGTGTCAGAGAAGTTGTGTGCTGTAGTTTATTATGAGCGGCTGAGGGGCCACAGCATTAATCCTTGAGATGTTCTGCTGGTTGGAGTTATCCTCGGCTTTCTCTCGCTCACTTCCAATTAACTCCCGGCCGCACGGCTCATTAGCTGCTCGCCCTGTAAGTAATTAAGAAAATAATTTTTATTAACTGTCTAGAAACAAATTTATTTGTAGGGTCGATCCATCCCCCTCCAAGATTAATACCTGCAGAGCTGTTCTACCTTTCAGCAGTAGGGGGAGCTGTGAGCTTAGTTATATCTAGTTTATAGCCTGACAGTCCCATGCTCTTCTGGGTCTAAAAGTCCAACAGTTGCTTGTTGTTATATGTTGCAGTTGCATTTTAGATGCATTCCTTGTCTGTGTAACGCTATTAACATGTGGCTAATCTGCGCTTCTATTTGTATTCCTAAATAGGTCATATTCGTTAAATAACTATTCAAGTATTTGTCTGTTCCTTTTTGCACTCCTGATCGTGACTCTTGAAACACTGTCAGCGCCGGATTTCAATGTCGGGCGCCCCTAGGCCGCGCGGTCCGACCAGGCGACCGCGCGGTCCTAGCACCCACCTCACCTCCCCTTCCCAGCGCGCCGGCGAAAAAACGCACACGTCCCCATAATGCGGCTGGGCGGCATGCCGCCCCTATTTTTTTGCAGCCCTAGGCCCGGGCCTATGCGGCCTTGCCGCAAATCCGGGCCTGAACACTGTAGCAGACGTCAGACCTCCTTCAGCCAAGATAGGCCTGTTCATTAACTGGTTCCTGCTACATTGTTTCATCAGTCAGAACTCCTATGCGGAGAATGGCAAGGTAAATAAAAAAAGTCATTACTATACCTGTGATCCTCCCCAGTTACTTGTTGCAGTACCATCCTGATGGCGGCCCAACCTCTTTCAAAGTCTCATTTATCTGTCTCCCGTCCTCCCGTTCTTTTTCTGTTATTCCTAAAAGAGAAAGTGAAGCTTCAATGGCTGACACATTAGATAGGTATAAGAAGGGGTTGGATGGTGTTTAGCAAGTGAGGGAATACAGGGATATGGGAGATAGCTCATAGTACAAATTGATCCAGGGACTGGTCCCATTGCCATTTTGGAGTCAGGAATTATTTTTTTTCCCCTCTGGGCAAATTGGAGAGGCTTCAAATGGCGTTTTTTGCCTTCCTCTGGATCAACTGGCAGTTAGGCAGGTTATATAAAGACTTAAAAGGTTGAACTTGATGGACGTGTCTCACTTTGAGGCAGACGATTTGACACGGGTCCCCCCATACCCCATAATAAGGTTATGGATATATAAAAACATTGTTTTATCAGCCATGGGATGTGCAAAGGAATAGCAGGGACACCCCACATTTACATAGGCCAGTGGTTGTCAGACTTCAAGTGCCACTTGAAGGTTAAACATCTGATTAGGGCACGCTATGTGGGTACGTGAAATATTGATGTACAGCTAATAAGCTAGCTAGAGCTAGACCAGCTAGAGCTAGAACTTGGGCTAGACCAGCTAGAGCTAGAACTTGGGATAGACAAGCTAGAGCTAGAACTTGGGCTAGATAAGCTAGAGCTAGAACTTGGGCTAGACAAGCTAGAGCTAGAACTTGGGCTAGACAGAAGATGCATGTGCCACAGGCATAATTAAAGGGGCAGTTGTAGAGAAAGTGATTGACAGGTTTGAGAAAGATTGGGGTGATGGTGCAGACCAGGGGATGATGGAGTTGTGTGGACCTGACGCAGGCATTGGGTGAAAGCGAACAAATGCAAGGGTGGGGTAGGTCGAAATACAAGGGCGTAACTCCAAAGGAAGCAGACCCTGCAACTGCAGGGCAGCACAGGAGGTATAGGGGTGCCATGGGGCCCTAATTAATGTTCAATTTCAATCAATATCGGTATTAGAGGTCAATCTCTAGACCAACTTTTTTTACCCGACAGATTCCGACCCCACATTCAAATGTAAAAAGATTTAGGGAGTAACACAAGCATGAAAAAGTCCCTTGGGGTGCCAAATAAGGGCTGTGATTGGCTACTTTGTAGCCCCTATGTGAACTGGCAGCATACAAGAGGCTCTACTTGGCACTATACTTAGTTTTTATGCAACCAAAACTCGCTTCCATGTCTGGCTTTTAAAAAGTAGCACCTGCTTTGAGGACACTGAGAGCAACATCCAAGGGGTTGGAGAGCAACATGTTGCTCACGAGCTACTGGTTGGGGATCACTGCTCTAGATCTTTTGGGCGCCCGAAAAATAATTTGCTGTGGGGCCCAGTAATATCTAGTTACGCCACTATCAGGATATCAGGCCAAGTAGTAGACAAGATGAATGGGATCAGATTTTCTCACATCCAAATCCAAGTTTCCAGGATTATCTAGGAAATACAACTAGACTTTCATCCCAAACTTCACCCTCAGTGGTCAACAGGTTAAGCCACTGTTCCAAGGCCCTCCAGGAAAGGCCATCTCCACAGTTTGCAAAGCTGTATAAATATAGGTCGTCCTTGTGTGTGGCCATATTGAACATAAAAGGTGGGACGCTCTATGTCTCTTTGCATCTCAGACGTTGCAGAGCACTGCTTTCCTTTGTTTGAGTATCTCCCACAATTCCTATCTCCAACCAAAATGTCATTCAGCCGTGTGCCTAAAGAGTCTACTTGGGGCTGATCCTCTGCAGACGAGGAGCCAGTAGCAATCAATACCAGTAACATCGTGCTTGTTAAACCCATTGTCAAGCTGGTAACCACTATCTTCTCATACATGACATCTACATTATTAATGAGCCGCAGCTTTGTTTGTAGCACAATATTGTTATTGATGTTGGTTTCCGAGCCCTCGTCGATTTACTCGCCGCACGCCCACGGCGGATGGAAAGGAGAGAAAATATAGACGCCTAAAATCTATTTTTAATTGCTTTGTGCCAATGATTTTCTCTGCAACATGTAAACACCCATTGTCGGCTTTTATCTGCTATTTCCCCATAAGGCTAGCATTAGCAATTTATGGGTTTCAAACGTAGTTAAAGTTCTTCACCAGCAGCAAAGCCGAGGCTTCCCCGATGGTTTGCATTGCTAGAATTTATTTATGGCGTGGCACTTTGTGTGGGAGTCACACGATGGGAAGAAGTAATGTTATAGATATTTTAATTGACCGATGGGCCGTCAAGGTCTTGTTCAAGAGATGTATGAAATGCATGTGGTCATTGTTTATTGTCCTCCCTAATAAGGAATAATATTTAGTATACTACTTTTTTACCCCCATTTAATAGCTTCCTTTTTAGGTCATTACTGTAGCCTCATCAGTGCTGTGAAGTCTATCTAACTAGTTGTCCTCCCTTTGGTGCTATAACTGCCCTTACTCTTTTGGGAAGGTTCCCACTATTTGGAACATTGTTGCTGGGAGTTGCTTCCATTCAGCCACGAGAGCATTAGTGAGGTTGGGCACTGATGTTGGGGATCAGGCTCACAGTCAGGGTTCCAGTTCATCTCACAGGGGTTCAGTTAGGTTGCCCCTCCCTTTGCTGCCATAACTGCCCCTACTCTTCTAGGAAGGTTCCCACTAGATGTTGGAACATTGTTGCTGGGAGTTGCTTCCATTCAGCCTCAAGAGCATTAGTGAGGTTGAGCACTGATGTTGGGGATCAGGCTCACAGTTGGGGGTCTCATTCATCCCACAGGGTTTAGTTGGGTTGCCCCTCCCTTTGCTGCTATAACTTCCCCATCTCTTCTGGGAAGGTTCCCACTAGAGTTCCACAGGGGTTCCGTTGGGTTTAGGTCAGGGTTCTGTGCAGTCAGGTTCTTCCCATCTTGACAAACCCATTCTGTAAGGACATGGCTCTGTACGGACAGGAAAGGGCCTTCCCCAAACTGTTCCACAAAATAGGAAGCACAGAATTATCAGGAATTTCAATGTGCCCTGTTGTTTCACCAGAACGAGGGACAGCCCTAGATTGCTCCTTCTCCAGCTGGCAATCTACATTCAGGCATGGTGTTCTCCTGGCATCTGCCAATCCAGAGAATTTTGGCAGCTCCAGAACCCTATGCAGGTGCCCTTCATACCACTCCAATCTACACTTGGCATTGTACATGGTGGTGTTAGGTTTGTTTTGTGTCTGATTCCCCATAGTCATGTCCTTCAAAGATGGTCTAGAATAAGTGTTTAGATCAGTGATCCCCAACCAATGGCTTGCAAGCAACATGTTGCTCATAAAGGCCTTTTGATGTTGCTACCAGATGTTTCTCCTCAAAGCAGGTGCTCGTTTCTGGATTTCTGACTTGAAGGCAAGTTTTTGAGGCATAAACACCATACGTACTGTCAACTACACTTACTTGTAAGTCTTATTTTGCCACTGCTAGGGATTGTATTCATGCGCATGTTGCTCCTCAACTTTTTTATATGAAAAAGTGGGTCAAGGATAAAAAAAAGCTTGGGGACTCTAGATGGAGGGTCTGGATAATTTTGACCATATAGCATATACAAGGTAACATCATAGACCTTAGGAGAGGAGGCCTCTACCCCTAGGACAGTCATGACCAAACCATTGGCTGCCATATTGTGTAGGTAGGGGATACTACACATTGACTATCTGTGTTGGCACATAAAGGATTTATCTGCCCAGACGGTGGCACATATGGAGAATTCCCACGTTACTTACACTGAATATTTCAATAGAAAAACATTCACAGTTTGCAATCTGTGCCTCAAAACTGCAAACAAAATGGTGTTTGTTACAAATTAACCCATCATAGCGCAGAAAGAGCAGTCAAACCTTGTTTCCTACTTCCTTCAACAAAGAGTTTGCCAAATATATCATGGCCTTGGTCTTGGCCAGCCAAGCACATAATTTAAATTCCAAATTTGATCGTGGCCAAACCAACAATAAAGAAAAAAGCCAAATGTATGAGAATTTGCTTCCAAATCTAATGATAAGCTTAAATTCCCCTTTAGGATCTGTCCAGCTCTTGTTTCAGAACCTGTTGTTGATGCCATTTTTTTTACGAGGTCATCAAAAGAGAATAGTTATTGTAATTTAGTCGTCATTTTTCATTTGAACTCTGATAATAAAGTTGAAATCCTTGGGCTGAATCAAAGAAATCTTATTTCCCAGAGAAGAGATTGTATCGGGTTTTCCTTTTTGAGCCCATTGCAAGTGAGAAGGTAATTTGACAGATTTCATAGGTCAGGAGATGAGCATTTAATGGTGGTTAATCTTGTCATAAAGGAGTTGGAAGAAGCTGAATTATGATCACTTCATTCTTGTTCTCTATTCATAGTGTTTTCTCTTTTCCCCGGGATTCAGTTGTGAAGTTTGGTTTGTTTTAACATCATTTTATGCCTATTCTTATATCTGCCACCTCAGTAATTAATTTCACTCAAGTCTATTTGTTCTACTTGCTATAATTCCTCTGTTATAATCTAGGGGTACCCAGCACTCACCCCAAATCTCCCCCTAACTGGCCTTCAGGCTGGGCCCCTTTGCTCATAACAAGGTTACAGATATATAGAAACATTGGGGTAACAGTCACCCTGCTATAGTTCCAGGGGTACCCAGGGCACAAATAACCTCTCACCCCAAATCTCTCCCTAACTGGCCTTCAGGCTGTACCTTCACTTAAATAAGGAAAGTGGGGGTTTGATTTTAACCTCAAGTTACCCCTTTGTTCACTTTTACCTATTACCTAACCATCCAAGTGACATTTTTAAAATTTAATTTATATCTTTCCTTTTCGACAACTTTGGGTATAATTAAAGGAAGGTTAACACTGAAACAGAGGCTTCTAAAAATGCACATTGTCATGGTAACAGATACAGATGGAAACAGCGATGATTGTGAAGAAGGGAGGGGGGGAGGCTGCACCCATGATACAAGAGAGACATTTCGGAACTCTAGAAAGTTTGAGGCAGTCCAACATAGTACCATGTAGGTTTTAGATATGGACCAAGGGTGGGAGACATTTTGAAGAGCAGAATCCCTCAAATTATTCATCTTGGGAATTTCATTGATAATGCAATAAGTTATAGGCTTTGGGTGTTGGGGTCTACAGAACAATCTGGGGTGCAGTGGGTGCATGGGCAGTACACTAGGACTGAGCTTGAATTGTTATAGTAGCCATTTGTCCAGCCCAAGCCCAATACCCAGGAGAAGATAAAAGATGGCAGCATGGTGCTACCCAAGCAAGTGTCCAAGGCTGGTGAGTTTATTAATAGAAGATGCCTGCTTGGGGCTAAAGGTTAGTGGTTTGGATTACTGGGGGTGGGGTTGGTGAGTGCCAAACAAATTCATACCCCATTAATGGAACCCCACTATAGAGTCCTGCGCTGATCCATTTTTTGGAACCCGGACCCGCAACCTGCAATCCGCAACCCGGACCTGCAACCCGCATTCTTAACTGCTTGGACCCGCTACCCAACCCCCAAGTACCTTATCCAGAAACCATGACCCACTGACATCAAGTGCTGTCATTGTAAACCCGGAAGTGACATCATTGGAAGTAGGCGTGATTACAAAAAAGGAATAAAAATCGCTATTTAGAAGACCCATGGCCGACCCGAAACCTGCCGACCCGCCTCTATACCCGCACCCGGAACCTCTACCCGCAACCATCAGGGTACCGCATGTCTTTGCAGGTAACTCGCGGGTACCTGACCCGCTGCAGGACTCTACCCCACTATCCCCTATTTTCAGATACCTGGAAAGTGCTTCCAAAATTTTTCTTAGTTATAAATACGACCCGTTGATAATGCCTTTGAACACCGCGGGGAATATAAATTGACATAAACATGGGGTTTTATGATAAAAAAAAAACACATTCCTGCCAAACATCGTTGCTTTGTTTTTGCTCTTTATCATCCCGGCGGCGACGTTTGATATTTAAATGACGCCGAAAGCCCCGTCTCACTGCTGGGAAATGGGAACGGCACCTGCACGAAAAGTAATTGCGGCGTTTTTTACATCAATTTCAAGGCGATAAACAAAAGTGCACTTCAGCTGAAATATCTCCTGCTGTAGAATAGAGGCTTTTATGGGGGAAAATCACAGCAAACAAGCTGTCGTTTATTTATGTTACCTCTCAGGAACGGCAGTGGGGGCAACATGGGAGCTCTTGGGGTCCTTTTCTTGCTCGTAAAAAATGAATCCAGGAAAAAACTCAAGTTTATTTTTCATTGACTTTTTACACAGGGCATGAACGAATCCCTGGCCAGCAGAGCTTACAATCTCATTTTCTTAAAGTAAAGGGTAGTTACAGGTAGTATCATGGGAAGCTAGTTAGGCTGTAAGTATATTTATTTGGATTGTGGGAGGAATCTACCGCACCCATATAAATACAGTGGTGAGGTTGACTATTTGTCAACCCTCGCTTCGCTACTATATTTGTATGTCCCTGACCCTAACCCCCCAGGACCCAAACATTACCCAATGCAATATGCAGCAGGTCTGCGTTAGACTGGAGGGTCCATGGCCCACCAGGGCTTCCAACACAGGGGCCTAGGGCTGCCATCTGTCCGGATTTTACCTGAACAGCCCGGTTTTTGGAAGGGCTGCCTGTGTGAAAAGTGCCTGTCCGTATTTCCAAATTAGAAAATCTGGACAGGATATTGAAGTGAATGACATGGTGATCAGCCAATCGCTGATTACCTAGTCATCAGTCCCGCCCCCACATCATTCGTCCCGCTCCCTATGTCGCCCACCTTGACCTGAACATCATCCGGTCCGCCTCTCATCATCACCGCCCCTCCCCGATGTCACTGGCCCGCCCCCTGTACAGTTTCCCCAAGGAAAAAGGTGGCAACCCTACAGGGGCCCCCGCCACTCCCTTCTGGTCCAAGCTACTCAAACTGCAACCCCCCTCCTAGCACCTCACACATACTTGTTCTCTAGTTGCGGCCGCAATTGGGGCTGGAGGGTGAAGATCAGGGGGCAGCATTGGCCAATGAGGGCAGCAGACGGGTGCAGGTCTGGGTCAGCAGTTCCACTGCCAGGGCCCACTGGGTTTTTTCCGGTGTCCCGCCAGTCCTACTCTGTTTCAGGCTGGCCCTTGCAAAGGTATGGAGGGCCATGTGAAGAATCTGGCTGTTACCCACCCATTACCCATTAGAAAAATGTTACATCGGTCCACTTGACCCATGGGTAAATCCTTGGATCCTGGGGTTTTGGGCTGACCTATATCTAGTTACTGAATTCTCTTTTTTGAATCCCAGTCCTGAGCCACTGTGCCTTGTAGATACAGACTTGTTTCAAGCATTTCCTTTTAGTTGTACTGTGTTCTTTGTGCATTGGCACTTGGGGTGAGGGTCACGCCTAGTTTTGTGCATAATAAACCCAGAGAATTCAGACCCACCGAAGAAGAGACAGGCCATTATCCGAGGCTGCTCTTGAACTTCCCAGGCTTAAAAATACCCTCTGGGATTCTTCCCTTTGTAGATGGAGGATCTTTCAGTGTATTCCGAGCATGTTTCTTATCACTCCGAGCCCTGGTCTGTCTACGGGCAGATGATTCATCAGTGTTTGTTGTCAGAAGGAAACCAACATGAAAATCCAATAAGAAGGAGCGAGTGTCCATGGTCCCCAGCTATTATGGTATTAAATGACCCATAAAGCCTTTTTTAAACCATGCAACTTCTTTTTACAGGCATCACATACACTGACAATTTATCTTTTGCTTCCTAAAGGTTGTTTTTTTTTTTTCTTAAGACTTCTTTGAGTCTTACTGCGGATCTTCGTAGAGCAGTTGCAGGTAGGCAGAGCTTACAACTCAAGGTCTCAGTCACTAAACACTCACTTTCTTTAGGGTCCGTTTCATCAGGAGCCAGTTAAGTTGAATTGAGGAAACAGAGTATGCAGCAGGAACCCATGCAGATGCACGGATATCATGCAAACTTTTTACAGATCGGTTGGAATCAATCTCTGGACCCTGGAGCCATAGCAGTTCGAGAGTGGCCACCAAGGCAGGAGACCCTCTCAAAGCAGTATTTCAATTTCCTCTTTGGCTAGGATCAAAGCAGATCTCAACACACGATCCTTCATTTGGTGTTCGAAGAAGTGTTCACCACTAAACCAGAGAACGTTGACCAGAGATGGATTATCTACAAGCTTCCTTTGGCTCTTGTCTAGGGTCATAGCAGTTCCATGGGGGTCCCATCAAGGCTAGCATCACAACAAGACCATTTTTAATAATGCGGGACTTGGGATTAAAACAGATGCCAACATATGGCCCTCCTTACATACACAACAACTAAGTAACGAATGGTTGAAGTAACCAGTGATGGTCGCCATTTAGTTTAATTATGTCCATCTTGCCCTACTGTCACCATCTTGCTCTGTGGTCATCTTCTTATACTGGTGTCTCTGTCTTGTGCTATTTCACACTCTTATATACCCCTTCAGAGTGCTGCTTACAAGGGTACTGGACTCCCTAACAATAAATGATTCACTGGGAGTTTGGACTGAGCAGCATCAATAACTCCCAGCTTCTAGCAATGCACTGAATATATATATTTGTGCCACTAACCTTCATGTGAGGGTTGATACAGAGACTTGGATCTCAGCCACTTTGTGCCATAATGAATGTTCTGCAGGGCAAACTGACCTAGGTTGTAAGTTGCGGGTTGGGTTAATATCGATGTGCTCCATCATTACCTGCCTGTCCCCTAATAAATGGGCATCTAGATAACTGGTATTGAGGTGACCTTACCAGCGCTGCGGATGATGAAGACATACTGGCAGCTAGACACTTTAATGAGCCAAATGTGTCCCAAATATGGACATGCTCATTGATTTTCCAATAGTAGTGGCTCCACGCTCCTCTGGGGAATTACACAGAACTGTAAAGAACCCATAATAACTCCTGATCACCTCTTCCAAACACTGATCCCATAGAAGCTTGATGCCATATGTGCTGCCCCAGCAGTTACTAGTTATTAGGGTTACAATATATATGTTTAATTGCTTATGTTTATATGTATAGCCATTGTTATGCTGCCACCTAGTGACCAAAGCTATTCAGCAGCCTCTGTATTTCCTTGTTTGTAAACCCTCCTCCTATTCCTTCCTTATGTGTGACGTCACTTCCTCCCATCATCCTCTTGTGTTCCTGCCTTCCATGAGTGAGGAGCTACTCTAAGGGTTAGGAAAGAAATATTCTTTTTGACCTGCAGCACTTATTCATCCACTGCTACATGTGTCTATCCACCTCAAATAAAGCAGCTTTGTGGACTACAAGTTTCTGGTGAGTTCAGCTTATAGAGATGGATGGATAGAGAGATGGATGGATAGAGAGATGGATGGATAGAGAGATGGATGGATAGAGAGATGATGGATAGAGGGATGGATGGATAGAGAGATGGATGGATAGATAGGGAGGGATAGAGGGATGGATGGATAGAGGGATGGATGGATAGAGAGATGGATGGATAGAGAGATGGATGGATAGAGAGATGGATGGATAGATAGGGATGGATGGAGAGAGGGATGGATGGAGAGAGGGATGGATGGAGAGAGGGATGGATGGATATAGGGATGGATGGATATAGGGATGGATGGATAGAGAGATGGATGGAGGGATAGATGGATAGATATAGGGATGGATTGAGGGATAGAGAGATGGATAGATAAGGATGGATGGAAGGATAGAGGGATGGATAAATAGATGAATGGATGAATAGATAGAGGGAAAGATGGATAGATAGAGGGATGGATAGAGGAATGGATAGATCTACAGACCAGACAGAAAGCACAGACAAACAGCTATAGACACATAGGCAAACACAGACCTATTGATAGACCTACAGACAAATTGAGAGAGAGACAGACATAGAGAGATAGACAGACAGACAGACAGAAAGATAGAGAGATAGACATATAAATATATATTTCTCTATTAAACCAATAATCCATCAAATGCAAAGAATTCGGGAATCAGTTGATATCTGAGCTGGAAAAAGGATCAGAGTCGGATGAGGAGAGAGAATTTGAGCGTCACTCTTCCATTAACCCCCATAAGGATGGCTTCGCTTTTTTTGAAATGGAAAACAGTTTCTCTCCCTCCTGAGGGCAAACTTGGCAGCACTGCAAAGACTTCTCTCTCTCTCTGTCCCTCTCTCTGCTGCTCACATCCCATAATGGAGAGATCCAAAATTAATATTTAAGGCACAGCAAATAAATGACTCACCAGCTGATATTCCTATAGAAACACACACACATACTGTATATACACACATACATATATATATATATATATATATATATATATATATATATATATATATATATATATATATATATATATATATAATATTTCCTCGTCAGTGGACAGACCATTACTCTGTGCCAGGAGTTTGTACTTTTGAACGTGTCCTCTATTGAGGCATTTGGGTATTTAGAAGGCAAAGTACTCACCCAGGGAAGAAATCTAATTAAGGCACAGGAGATTCATGAAAACATTTTCTCGCTTCTTTGACCCTTAGGAAGTAACGAGGCGCAGGTTGTCCTGGGAACCCAATCAGGCAAATCAGAACCTCAGAAACTGACTGCCCCGCAACAATCTCAACAAAGGATTCCGGAGTCTTTGTGAAACTAAAAGGTAAAAATGAATAGTGAAAAGGAAAATGTCTTTTTTTTTTTTTTTAGGAAACTTTGAAAAAATTTTGGATTTGTAAAATTAGTAGGAAAAATACACACAGATTTCAATAAAAAACGCAGTTTTCCTAAAACTGAGATATTGCCTTGCTGTGACAGAATGCTGTTATACAGATAGCTAGAATGTCAGCCATAAAGCAGGACAGGACTGCTGCTTACAACGAGGATCAGATATGATCTGTGCAGCCACTGGGACAGAATGTTCTGTTATACAGATAGCTAGAATCTCAGCTGCCATAAAGCAGGACAGGACTGCTGCTTACAATGGGGATCAGATAGGATCTGTGCAGCCACTGGGACAGAATGTTCTGTTATACAGATAGCTAGAATCTCAGCTGCCATAAAGCAGGGCAGGACTGCTGCTTACAATGGGGATCAGATAGGATCTTGTACCCTGGCTAGGACCCTTTTCCCCCATCGACTTTTAGGAGATGTAGGGACCCATAAGTGTAATGGCCCTTATGGCTTCATTCCCTTCCAGTGCCTCCTTTCCCTGTTGCTGGGTTAAACCCCATGTAACATATTATACATTATTTGCATATCTCCTCTATTGGCACTAGGTTGTGACCACATCCGGCAGTGCTGTAACATCATGCTTTGCAGGGTGGGGCACTTTCTCTTTGGCTGCAGCAATTGTCCTGGGCAGTCGTTCCACTGAGCCTGGAGTCAACAAGGCCCCAGAAGTGTTAGGCCCTAAAGGGTCAACCACTTTAGCGAAGTCTAGATACAAGGACCCCGTGAACGAGGTGAAGCCATAGGATATCTCTTCTCATAGCACTTTCTAGTGCGAGTGAGTCAGAGAGATTTAGCTAGAAAGAGCAGCTCAAGCTCCACCAAGAAGAATAGATTGAGTAGCTCTCCCCCAGGCTCTACTTTGCCTGTAGTGAAGGGACCACAGGACTGACAAGGGAATCCGGGCAGTGTTCTTAACCCTGATCCACGTCTGCTGTATGGGATCCACATGAGGTATTGAAACCCTCTATCAACTCTCCATGCTATGGGGCCTTCTATGCTGTGTCTGCTAATCTGTGAATGTACCCGGCATGTGCTGTAATCCACCTCAGTTGTGAGTATTATCAACCCTGTGGCGCTTTGTATTGAATAAAGCCTGTTTCATCTGATTGCAAAGAACCCCTAGCGTCCAGCAATCTGTGATTTTACATCTTTGGCAGCAGTGAGTTGTAGTTCAACATCAACAAGTGTTTTTCCATATTGCGAAAGCCCATCCTGGTGAAAGAGGGTGGCATGTAGCCTGTGCTCTATCACACCAGTGGGTATTTGTCTAAATACAGGCGCTACAGAGACATTGTGCCCGTTGTTATACACAGTCACCGCTTCCATAATACATCAGTGTTGGACTTGGGCTCAAGTTCTATTACACAATCAGATGTATGAAATCATTTTTCCTCTTTTTGAGCATTTCCAGGTTTCCAGGTTTTTATATGCAATTTAGTCTTCTTTCCGTGAGTGTTTTATAAAGAGCGTCGTGCCATTATGTATAATCATTGGATTGCGTAGCGGCTCAGGAGCATGACTTGCCTCTCAAATCCCGGCTCTGCGTGGGATTACATTTCTCCGTAAATTATAGTGTTTTAGACTAGTTGTAAAGATTTGGGGTTCTTTCCAAAACAATGACATGCTAATCCGACTGGGACGTCCTTTCTAGAGCGAGGGAACCCCCACTCCTGGAGTTGGTACCCCCACAATAACCTGACTCTCATGTTAAAGAGTGATATTCTGAGACAATTTGCAGTTGCTCGTCTTTCTTTATTAGTGTTTTTTTTAAGTTATTTAGCTTTTTATTCAGCACCTCTCCAGTTTGCAATTTTGGCAATCTGGTTGCTAGGGTCCAAATTCCCCTAGCAACCATGCATTGATTTGAATCAGAGTCTGGAATATGAATAGGAAAGGCCTGAAAAGAAAGCGGAGGAATAAAAAGTAGCAATAACAATATATTTATTAAAAATTGAATATGTTTAATAATATATTTATAATATACAGGTATGGGATCCGTTATCTGGAAACCCGTTTTCCAGAAAGTTCTGAATTACAGAAAGGCCGTCTCCCATAGACTTCATTATAATCAAATAATCCACATTTTTTAAAATGATTTTCTTTTTATCTTTAATAATAAAACAGTAGCTTGTACTTGATCCAAACTAAGATAAATTGAATCCTTATTGGAAGTTGAATGGGCCTATTGGGTTTATTTAATGTTTACATGATTTTCTACTAGTCTTAAGGTGTGAAGATCCAAATTACGGAAAGACCCATTATCCGCAAAGTCCCAGGTCCCGAGCATTCTGGGTAATAGGTCCCATACCTGTAATAATGTAATATATTTAATAATATAGTATATTTATAATATAATAATATAATATATTTAATTACATTTAATTTAATAATATTATTTAGTAATAAATTTAATAATGTAATGCCTTACAGAGCATTTGTTTTTTTTTAGATGGGGTCAGTGACCCCCCCCCCCCATTGGAAAGCCGGAAA
The DNA here is from genome assembly GCF_017654675.1 of Xenopus laevis. Classification (NCBI taxonomy): domain Eukaryota; kingdom Metazoa; phylum Chordata; class Amphibia; order Anura; family Pipidae; genus Xenopus; species Xenopus laevis. The sequence goes on from NC_054375.1 coordinate 8,825,177, forward strand.
GAGTCAGAGGAAGAAGGCAAATCATTCGAAAACAATAAAAAATAAATAATGAAGACCAATTGAAAAGTTGCTTAGAATTAGCCATTCTATAACATACTAAAAGCTAAGTTTAACAGTGCAGAACGGAGTCCATTGAAAGCATGTTGGGAACATTACTCAAGCTCAGTACTAAGGATCATACTTAAAGGGTTGGTCCCCTAACTCTCTTAGTATGTTAAATAATGGGGCTAATTCTAAGAAACATTTCTATTGACCTTAATTTTTTCGTTTTTATTGTTTTTCAATTATTTGCCCTTTTCGGCGGACTCTTTCCAGCTTTTCAACAGGGGTCACTGACCCCATCTAAAAAAAAAAAATGCGTTGTTAGGTTACAAATGTATCATTATTGCTACTTTTTATTACTCCTCTTTCAATTCAGGCCTCCCCTATTCATAGTCCAGTCACTTATTCAGATCAATGCATGGTTGCTAGGGGAATTTGGACCCTAGCAACCAGACTGCTGAAATTGCAAACTGGAGAGCTGCTCAATAAAATGCTAAATAATTTGAAAACCACAAATAAAAAATGAAAACCAATTGCAAATTGTCTCAGAATATCACTCTCTACATCATACCAACAGTTAATTTAAAGGGGAACAACACCTTTAATATTATTCATACTTGTTACGTATCTGTATACATTCATTATTTTATCAGTGCTCTACCGGATAAAATACCGGCATGGTACCTAATATCCAGACAGCTCAGAATTACAGAAAGTTATTCTCCTGTAGACTCCATTTTATCCAAATAATCTACATTTTTAAAAGTTATTTAATTTTTCTGTGTAATAATAAAACAGTCTCTTGTACTTGATCCCAACTAAGATATAATTAATCCTTATTGGAAACAAAACCAGCCTATTGGGTTTATTTAATGTTTACATGATTTTCTAGTTGAATTAAGGTATGAAGATCCAAATTACGGAAAGATCTATTATCCGGAAACCCCCAGGTCCCGAGCATTCTGGATAACAGGTCCCATACCTGTACTTTATTGGGGAGTAGTTGTTCGGTGGGTTTTCGGGGTCCATAAAGCCTCTCATATAGACACAAATGTCTCCTGCCTTGAGCAGCGTCTCGCTCTTACACTAGTTAAAATTCAGGCAACGGCGCGGCTCCGGCAACTTCAGGTACCAAAAAAAGGGAAAAAAGAAAAATATTGCTAATGAAAAGGAAATGTTTTGCTCAGAAAGCTTGGGGGACGAGCTCAGCAGCCCAAGCAAAGCGACAATGTGCGTGTTTAATGCAGTGCGGCCCCTCAAATGCACTTACCACTTGCTCTTTTAGCCAATTGTCATGTAAAATAAAAGTACCAATTCTCCCCAAGTGATTTTCACTGGAATCATACAAAAATGATATATTTTGTTATCCTCGCTTTTTCTGCCTATTTTCCCATTTTTGTCCCAGCTTTTATTATTTTGTTACATAAAAACAAGCCTTGTATTGTTATAGTATTCTGTATAGAAAATGAAGTTTGTTGTGTTTGGGCATCAGATACTGCTGTAGTGAGCTAAGGGGGCCCAGTCTGAAGGTCAGTTAGGGGGAGATTTGGGATTATTTGTATCCTGGGTACCCCTGGAACTATAGCAGGGTGACACCCCAATGTTTCTATATATCTGTAACCTTGTTATGAGCTAAGGGGGCCCAGTCTGAAGGTCAGTTAGGGGGAGATTTGGGGTGAGTGCTTATTTGTACCCTGGGTACCCCTGGAACTATAGCAGGGTGACTGTTACCCCAATGTTTCTATATATCTGTAACCTTGTTTTGAGCTAAGGGGGCCCAGTCTGAAGGTCAGTTAGGGGGAGATTTGGGGTGAGTGATTATTTGTGCCCTGGGTACCCCTGGAACTATAGCAGGATGACACCCCAATGTTTCTATATATCTGTAACCTTGTTATGAGCTAAGGGGGCCCAGTCTGAAGGCCAGTTAGGGGGAGATTTGGGGTGAGTGCTTATATGTGCCCTGGGTACCCCTGGAACTATAGCAGGGTGACTGTTACCCCAATGTTTCTATATATCTGTAACCTTGTTATGAGCTAAGGGGGCCCAGCCTGAAGGCCAGTTAGGGGGAGATTTGGGGTGAGTGTTTATTTGTGCCCTGGGTACCCCTGGAGCTATAGCAGGTTGGTCGGTACCCCAAAGTCAGTTTTTCTCACTGGCCTGATGGAGGAGTTAGAAGGAGAAGGAATCACTGTAGCTTAATAATAAAAATACAGTAGAATTTGTGGCACCAAAACATTTAATATCAGGAAGATTTTCTTCCATTCGGAGGCTGTGTGTTTGTTAGAACATTTCTATTCCCGATCAAAGGATTCTGTGAATAACCCACTTCATTCTTACTGGAACTTTTTCTAGTCCTCTCTGTTTGTGGCTTCAAATGACAAATTACAGAGACAACCAACAGAACGTTGTCTCCTTTTTCACGACGAGGGGGGTTTGGTACTTGGAAATTCGCAGGCCGGCACATCATGTGGAATGTTTTCATTCATTTCGGGATATTCAGTCAAAGTGGAAAGACGTCTTTGTCTGTTTCGGAAAAAAGGCCTTCCATGAAAGAAGATCATTCGGTGAAAAGAACAGCCCGTTCCATCTTGTTAGGCATCAAGGTAGATAAGTAAAATAATGAGAGATTCAGAGCTTTCTCCCTAGTGGGGACGTTCCTTTCACCCTTAAATATTTCTAATAAAAAGTAACTACTAAAGTTATTTTTAGAGAATGATGTGTCTCACAAAATGGGGCCATTATTATTATCCTCTGGTTATATAGAGCTTACACATTCCACGGGGCTTAATAGAGATTGAACATCGGTCCCTGACCTAGTGGAGCTGACACTTTAAGGTCCCTGTCACATTCACACACTCACTAGGAGCAGTTTTATCAGTAGCCAATTAACCTGTCTGTATGTTTTTGGAGCGTTTGGGCAAATCGGAGTTCCCCCAAAGCAAATAGTGCACTTGGTGGAATTGAACCTAGGATGTCTCCATGGACCACCATACTGCGCCCTAAAGACCATCAGTATGTTTCTTCTGAATGAAGATCAAGGAGCACTCAATTGGTTCTGTGCTGGTCGCCGCCTTCCAAATCTTTAATAGGCTCCTCACTTCTATTATCTTTTTGGGTTGGTTGACATTAGAAGTCAAGAAAGACAATGACATCTAGAGATGGTTGTCATTAAAGGACAAGGTGATACAATCAGATTGACCTACAAGTGTTCCAGAGAATCTCCTGGTGGGTCCATTAGGTCTTCCATATGTCTGCCATAAGCCTGTATAACCTCTTGACCATTTGGCAACTTCTCCATCTTATTGCTCTGGTCCATGGACATCAGGTTCTCTGGTAGGCACTTGGAGGTCCACACTGGACTTCTACCTCCATGATTTAGAATGTGAAGGCTTGCAATGGCAATCCTGCAATTAAATTTAGCTTGAAGGTGGTGATAGCTTCAGGGTTAGCCAACAAGACTGGAGAAGTGTAGCTTGGACAGAATCATTGGTGTCAAGAACAGTCATGCCCATCTTTGAGTTCCCCCCAGTTGGGGCTATGGACATCTATGAACCTTATGGTCTACATTCTGTATTTGGTTGAATTGTTTTGCAGGATTTGGTTTGACATTTGGTAGGCACTCCGGAGGTCCACACTGGACTTCTATCTCCATGATCTAGTAAAAGAATGTGAGGGCTTGCAATGGCAACCCTGCATTTACATTTAGCTTAAAGGTGGTGATAGCTTCAGGGTTAGTTGACAGGACTGGAGAAGTGTAGGTTGGACGGAATCATTTGTGCCAAGAACAGTCATGCCCATCTTTGAGTTCCCCCCAGTTGGGGCTATGGACATCGATGAGCCTTATGGTCTACATGTCTACATTCTGTATTTGGTTGAATTGTTTTGCCGGATTTGGTTTGACATTTGGTCTCTAGTGGTACATGTCTAAAAGACTGGGTAAAGTGGACATCCCTCCCCCAAAGGGAAGACCCTATAAGAATACCTTGTATACAAATGTGCCAATCTTGGGTTTAAGTCCTCAAGCCCTTACCATCCGTATAGAATGTGCATTGCTCCTTTAAAAAGTGTTGTTCAGCAAAACCAAGCCCCACCTTAATGTTTAACCAATATCAAACTGCTTAAATATTTACACCCGCTGCTTGGGGGAAGACTAACCATAATAATAATCCAATTATTACAAATGATAAACAATAACGGGAGCAGTTTAATGGAATAGCAGCATGTTCCATTCGTCACGACATGAGGAAATATGAAAAAATTCAGGTTTTCCCCAGTTTCTGCCTACGATGCGGTCGTTATCTCGGCGGGAAGGCGATTAATGTCGCTGATTGGAATTATAAACCAACCACCTTAAAAAAAAAAAGAGATTCAACCCACATTTTATCTCACCGTGCAGTGATGTGAGTGATTCGGCTTGATTATACGTTGTTCCAGTCTTCAATATTACATGCGTTTAACAGGTTTAGCTGAAATTACCAAAACATGTGAAGCTCTCATCCTAAACCCACACCTTGTCTAATGCAGATCTATACTCTCTCCACATAATTGGCACAGGTCTGATCCCCATTGTAAGCAGCAGTCCTGTCCTGCTTTATGGCAGCTGAGATTCTAGCTATCTGTATTACAGAGCATTCTGTCCCAGTGGCTGCACAGATCCTATCTGATGCCCATTGGAAGCAGCAGTCCTGTCCTGCTTTATGGCAGCTGAGATTCTAGCTATCTGTACCTGAATGAATTTATCAATATGTGCTCTTTATAGTGCTCTCCCGCTTGTATAATGGAGCTAATCTGTAATGTTACTATGGGACTTTAGGGGTAAATGTCATTCTTTCTGTTCTCCTAACAACAAACAGCCCCGGTATTCGCTTCCAGCCTGGTATCCAATAAAATATACGACTCATTGGCACGGGCTTCTGTATCGGCCGCTCTCCCAGGCGCCGCTGCTAAATAATAGAAATTCAGTCCGAAACAAATAAGAGCATTAAAGGAATAGAGGCCTACGGCTGTTCTTTGTTTCCTTTTTTGCCCTTTAACTGAGGAAAACGGCTTAAACAAACAAAACCGCAAAGGGAAGAAGACGCAATATATATCAGCCGTGAGAGAGTCGAGTAGTAATAGTCCCAAGTAGTGTTATTATTATTATTATTCACCATTGGCCGGGTTGTCTTAATTAACCTTTAAAATAAGCGAATGTAAAATTGATGAGGGGGGCTATTCTAAGCACTTTTACAATGTTCATTCATTATTTATTTATTTATTTCTTATTCCAAGATATTAAGGGATACATGTGCTGTTAATATGAATGAATTTTGTTACAACAGCGCCACCTGTTGGTCATTTTCCCACCAGTCTGACCAGCAAGTAGTCAAGGAAGTTGTCAGGAGAAAGAAAGAGGCTGCTCTGATGTTCTTCTGCTTAGGAAGGTTTGAGACATGTTTCTAATTTTAATCCTAAGAAGAAGAACATCTCTTCTCCTGCTCTCCCTGCCCCTCCCCTTTCATGACATCACTACAGGGTGGGTCGGGTGTGAGTCTATAAATAAAGGGGGGAACAGCAGGCCAGGCCGGGTGCAAATCGGGAGGGGGTTGGTTTGAATCAAGTGCACACTACTACTATGACCGGACATTAGAGGAACAGAAACATTTAATTGGCCAGGACAGTGGCAAATGAGCACAGAATAACTGACCAAATATCTCCTCCCTTGCCCATCCCCCTCTCCATTCTGATTGGTTCATGCACAGCAAATGGAGTACTGCACATGCACCCATTTGGATCAGATAGCCCTATCCCCTCTCGACCTCAGCATACTAATAAATACCTGGCCTTAAACAGGGCTGTATTTTCTATATGGGCACCCAAGGGTCCATACCTAGGGCAGTGGCTTAGATGGGTAGATATTGGGCGCCAATATTGGAAAAGAAATCCAAAAAAAAAAATTATAAAAAAAAATTAAAATTATAAAAAAAAATTAAAAAAAAAAAAAATATATATATATATATATATACACTATTTCTTCTGCCTGGCCGAATTGAATCTGAATACTAATTTGCATATGCAAATTAGGTCGGGAGGGAAATCACAAGATTTTGTTGTCACAAAACAAGGAATTAAATTTTTTTTCCCCTTCCCACCCCTAATTTGCATATGCAGATTCGGTTCGGTATTGGGCCGAATCTTTATCAAAGGATTCGGGGGTTCGCAGAATCCAAAATAGTGGATTCGGTGCAATACCTAATTTCTTCTATCAATTTTTCTTTGGGTGCATAGGTGCTTTTGTAAATTTCTTCTTGAGATTCCCGGTAGGCTTCTATTTACTAACTCAGCTTGAGAATAATGCAGTAATTCTACAGTGTGCCTCGTTGGATAGAATGGTTATTGCCACCGCTTGTCCCAAAATATTTAAACAAGAAAACACAAGGAAATTTATGTATTACGTTGGCCAACGACCTTTCCAAGGATCAGAACCTTTAATAAATCTCTCTTGTGTAGGTCGATTTGTTCATTTTCTAATTCGAGTTTATTCAAATTCTATGATTTTTCTCACAATTGTTAATTTGCCCAAAAACTTAAATCCCCTTTGATTATAGTACTGAAAATTCACCTGTCCAGGGTTTATCTGACAATTTATTTCATTACATTTTTTAGTTGAAAATTCAAATTTGGGAAAAACGCAAAATAAAAAAAAAGATTTAATAATTTAGCCCCTTAGTGTTTTTGGAAAATCCTCCTCTAAAACACTAGTTTTATTAGATCTATTCCTTAAAGTTTTTTTGGTCTAGTCTGATTTCAGGGGACCTTTTTTTCCCAGAAGAGGTGGCATTAAATATCTACTGATGCCATTTGTTTTAATGGCTTCTGTAGAGCAATTAGTCGGCCCCACAATAAGTTGGACTTTGCTAACTTTTCAACGACTGGCCGGGGAATACTTATGATAAATGACCAACATTAACTTGGATTTATCAAGGTTCCCATGGCAAACGACACTCTGTAGCTGGTCTGTAAGCTTGTTTGTACGTTCAGACATCTCCAGGAATGATTTGATTGTCCCCAGTACCACGTTGTCTTGGGAAGAAGGGATTTAAGGGCAATAATGAAGGTTAGGATGAGACTTTCATCTAAATATTTCAATGTACAACATTCAGACAAATTGCCTCTCACTTCCCCTGACTTTTCTGTTAATAATAGCAAATAAGAGATTTGGCCTGATCCAAGATTGAGAAGAAGATGCCACCTTCTCCACCTTTTTCTTCTGAAAATTTCATTCAAATTTTCATTGTTATTTTCAATCTTCAACTTTTTGAACATTTTTTTTAATATAATAATTTTAAAGTAAAAATTTTAAAGGACAGATGAGATTCAATCAATGGAAATATGAAGAACGTGTTCTAATAGAAGTTTGTGAGATTTTTGGCCAACGTTCCAGATTTGGGGTGAGTGAAGGAACTATTCTGTATTGAGTCTAATTAATTATATCATGGCTGTATATCTTTACCATTGGCTACAAAGCAGCTCCCCCCTGGCATCTGGCTTCCCTAATTCATTAGTAGGCAGTCAGATAAGCAGTGCAAATAATAATTAAAAGCTGATCCGGCACCTTCTGAAAAAGTTCTTCTCCCAGTGATACATAAACTCCCCTGCCTTCTCCTATCTGTGGATTTCATTAAGTGACCATCAAATCAAGCCTGACAAGAGTTATGAACTGAGCGGAAAGGCAAACAGTCATGATGGAGAGAGGGAAACTATCATATTGAATTTAATAAGCAGCATATCGGCTCCTGTCAAGGGAGACACCCAGTCCTCCTACGTGTTTTATACCTCCCCACCCCACGTACCAGGTTATTGAATGCATTAAACATTATTACACATGAGTTTGACTTACATCTAGTGCTACAATAATATGAGTCCAAGCAGAGGTGAGTGACCTTAGTCCCTGCCAGTCAGCATTTGTAGGTGGAAAAGATCAGTAACTCATAAATGAACAGCAGTACTTGTAGTAGCTGTGGGATAATAATCTCTCTTGGATGGGGCTGTGGGATAGCAGGTATAGTAGGGAGAGATGGTGCCTATAGTAACAGTGGGATAATAGTCTCTGGGAAGGGAGTGTGACTGTGGGATAGCAGGTATAGTAGGGAGAGATGGTGTCTATAGTAACAGTGGATAATAGTCTCTGGGAAGGGAGTGTGACTGTGGGATAGCAGGTATAGTAGGGAGAGATGGTGTCTATAGTAGCAGTGGATAATAGTCTATGGGAAGGGAGTGTGACTGTGGGATAGCAGGTATAGTAGAGAGCGGTGGTGCCTGTAGTAACAGTGGATAATAGTCTCTGGGAAGGGAGTGTGACTGTGGGATAGCAGGTATAGTAGGGAGAGATGGTGCCTATAGTAACAGTGGGATAATAGTCTCTGGGAAGGGAGTGTGACTGTGGGATAGCAGGTATAGTAGGGAGAGATGGTGTCTATAGTAGCAGTGGATAATAGTCTATGGGAAGGGAGTGTGACTGTGGGATAGCAGGTATAGTAGAGAGCGGTGGTGCCTGTAGTAACAGTGGATAATAGTCTCTGGGAAGGGAGTGTGACTGTGGATAGCAGGTATAGTAGGGAGAGATGGTGTCTATAGTAACAGTGGGATAATAGTCTCTGGGAAGGGAGTGTAACTGTGGGATAGCAGGTATAGTAGGGAGAGATGGTGTCTATAGTAACAGTGGGATAATAGTCTCTGGGAAGGGAGTGTAACTGTGGGATAGCAGGTATAGTAGAGAGCGGTGGTGCCTGTAGTAACAGTGGATAATAGTCTCTGGGAAGGGAGTGTGACTGTGGGATAGCAGGTATTATACCTGTTATCCTATAACCACAGTCCCTTCCCAGAGACTATTATCCCACTGTTAAACTGATATAAGAAATCATCAGCTATTAAGCCATAGTACGTATATCAGGTACATCAGATAACTTCACCCCAAATCTCATTGAAATGGCCTTTCAAGTTGGCTTTTCAGGGGTAATGCTTACCCTAAATCTTACCCTATCTGGCCTTCAAGATGGTCTTTCAGGGATATGTAGGACAGAAAATAGACTTACACCAGAAGTTTTACTCTACTTGGCCTTCTATATGGTTTTTCAGGGATATCTAGGAAAACAAGACACTTAACCCAGATCTTACTCTAACTGGCTTTCATGATTGTCTTTCAGGATAGAAATTAGACATTTTTTTTAGAAGTCCTACCCTAAGTGCCCTTTACGATGGTATTTCAGGGGTATGTAGGACATAAATAGACATCCACGAGAAGTCTTAACCTACTTGACCTTCCCTGTGGTCTTTCAGGGATATCTAGGAAACCAGGCACTTAACCCAAATCTTACCCTTACCGGCTTTCATGATTGTCTTTCAGGGTATGTAGGACAGAAAATAGACACCCACCAAAAGGCTTAACCTACTTGGCCTTCGTTATGATCTTTCAGTGATATCTAGGAAAAAAGACACCCAACATCTTATCCTAACTGGCCTTCAAACTTGGCATTCAGGGGTACCTTGCAGAACAAATATGCTTTCTCCCCAAATCTCACCCTAGCTACTCCTCAGGCTTTCATCTGTCACTGCCCCCAAGGGTGTCAAGCCCTACAGTCTGGGAACCGCTCAGGAAGGATTGCACAAAGCCACGGAGAAAAGTCCCACCTTTAAATGACAAACACAGAAGCCTCTCCGCTTGTTACTGCCCCTTTATTTTCTTCCCTTCATCTATCGACTTGTGCTAAAGCCTCGCTGTTCCTGCTCAAACTGCTCCTGTTGGCCAATTTGTTTTTATACTCCACTAAATATTTTCTTCTTTCCCTTTTTCACTCTTGTCTTCTTTCCTCTTTCTTTTATCAGTTTTTTTTACACTTTTTTAAAGAATCTTTTACTTTCCATTAAATGGTTTCTGTGCGTTTCTCCAGGATTTCATCTCAGTTCCACTTACAACTCTTAGGCCCCAGGCCCCCAATGTTTTTAACTCTTAGGGCCCCAGGCCACCAATGTTTTTAACTCTTAGGGCCCCAGGCCACCAATGTTTTTAACTCTTAGGGCCCCAGGCCACCAATGTTTTTAACGCTGAGGCCCCCAGGCCCCCAATGTTTTTAACTCTTAGGGCCCCAGGCCACCAATGTTTTTAACTCTTAGGGCCCAGGCCTCCAATGTTTTTAACTCTTAGGGCCCCAGGCCACCAATGTTTTTAACTCTTAGGCCCCAGGCCTCCAATGTTTTTAACTCTTAGGGCCCCAGGCCACCAATGTTTTTAACTCTTAGGCCCCAGGCCTCCAATGTTTTTAACTCTTAGGGCCCCAGGCCACCAATGTTTTTAACTCTTAGGGCCCCAGGCCACCAATGTTTTTAACTCTTAGGGCCCCAGGCCAACAATGTTTTTAACTCTTAGGGCCCTAGAAACACAAATGTTCTACTAATAAATGGGGTTTAGGATGAGTTAGGTTCCTGCTTAAAGAGTCTACATTGTCCTAAAGTTTCTGTTCCGGGTTCATGTCCATGTGAACTTTGCTACTGAGTGGGGGGAGGGTCATTGGTCCAGGGGCAGGGTTTGCCCAACTTGCCCCTACCTTCCTTATTACCCCTCACAGCACTTACCTAGCAAACAATGGAGTATATTCCTCAATCGCTTTAGCAGGAACCCCCCACCCCAAAAGGACGTCTCATAACCTGGAGAAAGTGGTACCCAAAAAACAAATCCAGCTTAGTCATTGGCCAATATCAAGCTCCTTCATATACTAAATGTCTGGTATAGTGACAATAGGCTGGTGGGAAGTGGATGGAATTCCAGTGTTAAGAAAGGGGCCTTGGACTTGAATGGAAATGCTGTTACATTGTGGCCTATGGAGTAAAGCAATATTCTAGTTCCCTCCAATCATTAGAGATCAGTATGTGTCCCTATGTCTTTCAGCCCCGTCATGTACATATTAATCAATTAACCCTGCAGAGATATTAACCCATTCCCTTCTTCAACTAAACCCCTGTATCAGCACCACCACCCAGTTTTACCCTCACACAACCGCTCAGTCATCTTTAGTAGAACGAGGCACAGGAGCCCCTTCCCTCAATATTCACCATAGGGATTAAAGAAAAACACAGAGACATATTTATGGAGAAACCTGGCGGTGAGCACAGGATTTATTACAATTAATAGGCAATTTATATTTGGGCCTCCCTAACAGTGGATGATCCAGAGGAAGGAGAAAAACCCTAGAGTGCTATGGGGGCCAATCTGCACTGAAGGTAAAAATTCCTTCCTGACTCCTAGAAACGGCAGTCGGTTCTACACCCTGGATCATGGCTAGACCCCCCCACCCCCTACCTATACACCCCCACCTCCTATTCACCCCTCACCTATACACCCCCCTCAACCTTCTCCTATACACAACCCCCTACTCTCCCTCCTGTTTATAACCCCTACTCTCCTCCTATACACAACCCCCTACTCTCCCTCCTGTACACCCCCTACTCCTCCCTCCGTGCACACCCCCTACTTCCCTCCTGTACACAACCCCCTACCTCCCTCCTATACACACCCCCTTCCTTCCCTCCTGACCTAAACCCCCACTCTCCTCCATACACAACCCCCTACTCTCCCTCCTTACACAACCCCCTATTCTCCCTCCTGTACATAACCCCCACTCTCCCTCCTGTATACAACCCCCTACTCTCCCTCCTATACACAACCCCCTACTCTCCCTCTTACACAACCCCCTACTCTCCCTCCTGTACACAACCCCCACTCTCCCTCCTGTAAATAACCCCACTCTCCCTCCTATACACAACCCCCTACTCTCCCTCCTGTACATAACCCCTACTCTCCTCCTGTACATAACCCCCTATCTCCTCCTGTACACAACCCCCACTCTCCCTCCTGTACACAACCCCCACTCTCCCTCCTGTACAAACCCCCTACTCTCCCTCCTGTACATAACCCCCACTCTCCCTCCTGTACATAACCCCCCACTCTCCCTCCTGTACATAACCCCACTCTCCCTCCTATACACAACCCCTAATCTCCCTCTGTACATAACCCCCTACTCTCCTCCTTCACAAACCCCCTACTCTCCCTCCTGTACATAACCCCCACTCTCCCTCCTGTACATACCCCCTACTCTCCTCCTTGTACATAACCCCCTACTCTCCCTCCTGTACACAACCCCCACTCTCCCTCCTTACACAACCCCCACTCTCCCTCCTGTACACAACCCCTACTCTCCCTCCTGTACATAACCCCTACTCTCCCTCTGTACATAACCCCTCTCTCCCTCCTGTACACAACCCCCACTCTCCCTCCTGTACATAACAGACAGACACACACAGACATACGCTCTCGGGATAGGTAGGTTGGAAGGAAAGGATTTAGGCCGTGGTGGTGGGTCGGCGGCAGCAGGTGAGTCTTTGGGTGGAATGCTGAAAAGAAAAGATTTAGAAAATGTTAAGATAAGAATAAAGACAAACACTTGTTTCTTTATGATATAAAAGGCTCAGTGTTGCTTTAAGAGCGCACTATTTGTTGGGCCTTTGGGGACTGTTTGGGTCTCTCTACACATGGAATGCCAGGGCCTCTTATGAATCTCAGTCTGAGCCTTGCCCTTATTCTTTAACTCTTTGATCAGCTGGTGCCAGTCTTACAGTGGGAACCCATTTCAAAGGTGGATTCTAAGCCAGATGTCCAGCAGCCCGTAGAGTACCTGCCTCCCTGTTATGGCCTACTAACAATCAACACTTTATCTGCAGATTAGACCCTGTCAGCAACCTTTACACCCTAAAGGCAGCCAAACATTGGTCTATGGGGTGCGCCCTCAAAGTGATCAGCCTGCGGGCTCAACAGACAGGGTGTATGACTTCCTTTCTATTGTTCTGATTGAAAATGCTCAGAAGAGCAGGAAGTAAAGTGGAGCTGCATTGGACAACATGAGGTATCTCTAGAAGAAGGGTAATTGTCAGTAAATTGATACATTACCCAAACCCTGCGGAGCCTCTTCATTATGGCCTTCTTGACCCGTTTTCGGAGGGTCGGCCTTTCTACCACCGGAGGATCTTCGAAGGTCTCTTCCACCTCTGGAGCTTGTTCTTTTAGCTGCTTCCTCTTCTATTCTCCTCCTCCGGTGTAGGAGCTGGTTCTTCCCCAGGGGCTCCCTCTTCTTCTCCTCCTCCTCCAGGCTTGTGTTCCAGGAGCTCCTCTTGCTTGTCCTCTCCCGCAGGGTGGTTGTCCGGCTCCCTCTCTCTCTCCTCCTCCTCAGCAGCAGGAGCTTGCTTTGTCCAGGAGCTCCCTCTTCTCTCTCCTCCTCTCCGCTGCAGCGAGCTTGTGTCTCTTGCTCAGTACCTTCTGCTCTCTCCTCCTCGCAGCGGAGTTGTTTCCAGGAGCTCCCTCTTCTCTCTGCTCTTCCTCTGCCGAGCTGCCAGAGGCCTTTTCTTCTCCTCGCAGGGAGCTCCTCTTCTCTCTTCCTCCCGCAGCAGGAGCTTGTTCTTCCTCGGCAGAGCTTCCCTCTTCTCTCTGCCTCTTCCTCCTCTGCCGTGCAGGAGCTTGTGTTGTCTCCAGGAGCTCCTCTCCTTCTCCTCCTCCACTGCAGGAGCTCCTTCCTCCTCTCCCTCAGCTGCAGGACTTGCCTTTTGTTCCTCACTAGATTTGAAGGGAAATAAATGTCATTATTGTCATTATTGTAAAGTGGCAGTAAGCGTAATTGAAAGTATTTAGTGCAAAATACATACCCAGCAGCCTCCTGCAGCTTCTGCTCCCTCTCCCAGAGCGTCATGGCAAGCTGGTGAAGGTGCCATTGGATAGTCTGCGGGTGCAGGGGAGGCACAAGGATAGGAGCAAAGGGGAAAGAAAGGAGACAGTTATGATTATGTCTGTATATGTGCTGCTAATAGTACCTTTATACGCTGAGGGCAGTGAGGGTGTGGGATTCCCATGTGATGGGGGAACTTACATTCTGCAGCCGCAGATACTCGAACATGCTGCCCCCATCTCCAGTGTTCCGATGATGCTTCCTGTGGAAGGAGAGAGTCAATGTTAATAATAAATTATTATAGAGACACACAGTGAATAATAACCTCTCCTATAATAATAATAATAGTGACACTTACAGGAGGCAGCAACTCCTCACTGTAGAGGGCGATACACTCCCTCTCGAGTACTTCCTGTAACATAAAGAAAGTAGCAGTGTTACACAAGAGCTGGCAATCTAATATCATTTATTCTCTATTTATCTAGACATCTGTTCTGCATTACATACCAGATAATGGATCAACACCCAGTACTCATAAATGTTGTCTCTGTGCGTCGTCCTCGGGTCGCTGAAATATCGAAGAATAAAGTCCTCTCTGAAAAAGAAAAATATCACTGAGCGTTAATAAAAACATTTTCCAGCCTTATTGCCCTTGCACTTACCCCTGGGGCAATAGCAAATGATTCCCAACATGTAATAAGAGCATTTATGTTTTACTTACAGGACGACGTTCTTGCCGATAGTGGACCCGGTAGTGATGTTCTGTGGGAAAAACACATTTATGTTAAATACTGAGCTAAAGGGGGAAAGGAATTCACATATAATAAAACGTAGGAACTGATAAATAAAATAGGATTTTACCGTAATAGAGGCAAGGCCTTAAAGTCGGTGTCTTCCTCCTGAAGTCTCCAGGACGACGTACAGCGTTGTAAGTGAAAGGAAAGAGCATTAGGGACAGAATACTAAATGGCTCTAAATGCTGCTCACAGTCAGTCTGGATCTGAGGAGAATAGAGACAGAAAGGTTTCTATGGGGCAAACATTCCCAGGAATAAGGAGATTTTATTTGAAAAAAGGAATAAATGTAGTGGTTGTTTCCTGGATGTCAGTTCTACCCGCACAGAGGCAAATGGTATGGCAGCTCCACCTGTATGTATAAAGGAGCAGTGCAGACAGACAGACAGGCTGCCTTAAGGAGAGCTTATATAGAAGAGTGAAAGGGAAACAGCAGTTCAGATGAGAGAGGATTTATTTTACACTGAGGCATTACCAGGAGAGATGTCTTGATCGTTATCTCCTCCATCGTCGACACCTAAAGGGACAAATGGACACAATCAGGCAAAATGAAGTCACGGTTACAGGGTTTGTTCACCTTTAAATAAACGTTTAGTATGATTAGAGAGTGATATTCTGAGACAATTTGTACTTGGGTTTCATTTTTTATAATTTGTGTAATTTCTGAGTTATTTAGCTTTTTATTCAGCAGCTATATAAAACAACTTTAATGAAGACCAATTGAAAAGTTGCTAAGAGTTAGCCATCCTATAACATACTAAAGTAAACTTAAAGGCAATTATTTCCTTATGTATATTCCCCTATTTGTATTATTAATGCTGCTGATAGCGATGGATTGGCTTCTTATAAATCCCATATACAGTAACCGTATGGGCTCATATGCACAAAGCCACGTGGGACCCCCCTCAAGTGAATTTAGGGCAGATTTGCTGAAGAAGAAATCATGTGCTGAATCAGTTGAATTTGCAAGATTTACCTCTTCAAGAAGATTCTCCGATGTTAAAAAAAAATTGGGGGCGGCACAAGGCCGGGGCACCCCAAGGGGGTCTCCCTAAGGAACCCCTGGCTCTCTCTTACACTGTTCAGATGAAGATGGATGTGACTGAACAATGGAGAAGCCAAAAATAAACCCAGGTGTTATCAGGCAGGTGTAACAGCAAAATCACAGTCCAAAAAAGCAGGAAAAGCTCTGTAGCAATCTGTATAGAAAAGAGAATAAAAAGGCAAGTTAATGAATTTAGCGCTTAATATTTCCTATATAATACAGAGGAAGGCAGAGATCTATTGTCCCCTAAACTTGAGCTTTGTCAGGTCCTGGGCCCTTTTTTTTTATTGTAGTAAAAGTTATTTGTCAAATAACCCCAGAGGGAATATACACTTAACCCAGAGCCAACCAACGGACTAAACCAACTGTCAAATCCCTATGGGTAAAGTCACCTCTTCTTCTATGGGACCTGCTGTATGTCCCCCCACTCATTTACTATCACCCCCTACTGTCCCCATGGCACGTGCCTCTGCTTCCCACCCCTAGTTACAGACTGGGGGGCACCAACTATCCCTTTTTTCACTATTATAAAGGATATTTGGCAAAAAATATCCCCAGAGGGAATATACACTCACCACTGTGCCAACCAATGGACTAAACCAACTGTCAAATCCCTATGTCTGAAATCATCTCTCTTCTATGGGACCTGCTGTATGTTCCCCCCACTCATTTACTATCACCCCCTACTGTCCCCATGGCATGTGCCTCTGCTGCTCACCCCTAGTTACAGACCGGGGGGCACCAACTATCCATTTTTTCATAAATATAAGTTATATTTGTCAAAAAAAGTCTCAGAGGGAATATACACTTAACACAGAGCCAACCAACGGACTAAACCAACTGTCAAATCCCTATGGGTAAAGTCACCTCTCTTCTATGGGACCTGCTGTATGTCCCCCACTCATTTACTATCACCTCCTACTCTCCCCATGGCACGTGCCTCTGCTTCCCACCCCTAGTTACAGACTTGGATAAAGGGAACATGTATTTAGCTACAATGTTGGTACATAAGAGCAAGGCTGGGGGCAGATACCAGGGGGCACAGGAGTAAATCTCTAAGGAGCCTGTCAGTACTGGGAACACAAATTAAGCAGCTTATGGTGAGGTACAGGGGTCCCCAAATGTTCCCTTCATTAATAAATGTGAATATTTGCTGACAGTCCTGTATAACTGCCAAATCCTGGTCTGTGTCTCCCAACCAGCACTAAGATTAAAGGCTCCTCCCAAGCACATTTTAGGGCTAAAATTCTCCAAATTCACTAAAATCAGTGAGAGGTGCAACACCCACTAGTCTGGGGGGAAAACATTGCCCAAATTCCTGCCTCTTTTTGCACTAAAATAAAGTTTTTTGGCAATAAATCTCCCAGAGGGAAAGTCCACTTACCTCTCACCACAGGGCCAACCAACGGACTGAACCAACTGTCACAACGCCCGGGTGAAGTCACCTCTGTTCCCTGCTCTTAAAGGGGAAGTGTCCCCATTTGATGAGTGAGGTTTATATGGCATTTATTTCTAATTAGATGTGCAGTACATACACAGCCTATTAAGTACACTGAGCATTGCTTTGTATGTGTGGCCTATTGAGTCTGTTGGATCCATTCATTCATCAGCCAGGGTTCCAATCAGTGCTGCTGCTGTTGTTCATAGCACACAAATTATATATACATATATCCAGCACCCGTAGCGGCTATATCCTCTTTGTCTATTAAACTCCCACCAATCCAACTATGCGACGCGTTTTGGGCGCAGACGGCCTTAATCATGAGCATGTCTGTTATTATGGATCAATAAAGAGTTTGGATGTTAAAACACTCCGGTGAGCAGAAACTTTGTTTTTTCTTCTTCCTATTCAGTGCGGCGTGGGACGCCAAGAGAATCCAGCACCCGGAGACACATCCATGGGCCGCCTGTATTGCAAAGAAGGCTAGCGGTGAGTCAGAGCGGTATTTTCTATTCTATTTTCTATTCTATCAATTACATGGCAATTATCAATACATTGAAAAATGGTTAAAACAATCTAGTTAAAAGACTTGACAGTAGTGATGTGCGGGCCGGCCCAATACCTGGGGGACCCGCGGGTTGGTTCAGGCTGACTCTGCACCCCACCTTTAATTTCCGGCTTTATATGCGTGTGCCTGCTCACCCCGCCCCTTTTTGTGACATCATCAACGGGTTGGATCTATAAAGGGAAGCCGGAAATCAGGCATTGGGCGCGGAGAAAAACCCGACCCGCACATCACTACTTCGTATTAGTTAAATGTATCATAAAGTTCATAAATTACAAATTGTTACTACATTTCCTGTTGTAAAGCAATTGTGTTTTTTTTTCATTAGAAGTTTTCTACTTTGCGATATAAGCGCTCTTATATAACAGATTAGGTGCTTAATTTCATATAAGTAATAATAATAAGTATTTAATATCAAAATGAATGAATTCATTTTTTGCGATCCCTACTAGATTTCTCATGCACAAATAAATAACAGTTTATGTAAAACCCCGAATTTAACCCTTGAAGCTGCCTAGTCCTTAGTTTGTATTTCCATTTAACCTCTGTCTGTAATAATTTAGATTCCAAATCTCCTCCCCTCTGCCCCAAATTTACACGTTCTATGCCTTGTACTTACTTTTATTCACTCCATATATACTACTATAACTTAACCTGAATGTTGTATTATATGGTGTGTGTGTGTTTTGAGGTTTCTGTATACGCTGGGACACTCACAGACTGGTTTGATGTTTCTGCATCCACTCCAGGGAATTACAGGGTTTGTATTGTTGTTTCTTATAAATCTGTCTTGTGTTATACTTTATGAGAGGGAACAGTATATTTTACAGTCAATCACTGCCCCGTGGATAGAAATGGAGTCAATAACTGTGATTTAAATGTAGGATTATATATTAACAGTGGGATAATAGTCTCTGGAAGGGAGTGTGACTGTGGATAGCAGGTATAGTAGGGAGAGATGGTGCCTATAGTAACAGTGGTAATAGTCTCTGGGAAGGGAGTGTGACTGTGGATAGCAGGTATAGTAGGGAGAGATGGTGCCTATAGTAACAGTGGGATAATAGTCTCTGGAAGGGAGTGTGACTGTGGATAGCAGGTATAGTAGGGAGAGATGGTGCCTATAGTAACAGTGGATAATAGTCTCTGGGAAGGGAGTGTGACTGTGGGATAGCAGGTATAGTAGGGAGAGATGGTGCCTATAGTAACAGTGGATAATAGTCTCTGGGAAGGGAGTGTGACTGTGGGATAGCAGGTATAGTAGGGAGAGATGGTGCCTATAGTAACAGTGGATAATAGTCTCTGGAAGGGAGTGTGACTGTGGGATAGCAGGTATAGTAGGGAGAGATGGTGCCTATAGTAACAGTGGATAATAGTCTCTGGAAGGGAGTGTGACTGTGGATAGCAGGTATAGTAGGAGAGATGGTGTCTATAGTAACAGTGGATAATAGTCTCTGGGAAGGGAGTGTGACTGTGGGATAGCAGGTATAGTAGGGAGAGATGGTCCCTATAGTAACAGTGGATAATAGTCTCTGGGAAGGGAGTGTGACTGTGGATAGCAGGTATAGTAGGGAGAGATGGTGCTATAGTAACAGTGGATAATAGTCTCTGGAAAGGGAGTGTGACTGTGGGATAGCAGGTATAGTAGGGAGAGATGGTGCCTATAGTAACAGTGGATAATAGTCTCTGGGAAGGGAGTGTGACTGTGGATAGCAGGTATAGTAGGGAGAGATGGTGCCTATAGTAACAGTGGATAATAGTCTCTGGAAAGGGAGTGTGACTGTGGGATAGCAGGTATAGTAGGGAGAGATGGTGTCTATAGTAACAGTGGATAATAGTCTCTGGGAAGGGAGTGTGACTGTGGGATAGCAGGTATAGTAGGGAGAGATGGTGCCTATAGTAACAGGGATAATAGTCTCTGGGAAGGGAGTGTGAGTGGATCGTTGTGGGAGTTGCTATAGTACAGGGTAATAGTTATGGAAGGAGATGTGACTGTGGATGCGTATAGTGGAGGAGTCTATAGTAACAGTGGATAATAGTCTCTGGGAAGGGAGTGTGACTGTGGGATAGCAGGTATAGTAGGGAGAGATGGTGTCTATAGTAACAGTGGGATAATAGTCTCTGGGAAGTCTCCAGCATTGTTGAGAGACTTCAGGGAACCAACTATGCAATTTGCTTGGAGTATGGAACCAGAAAAACTTTGTTTTATACAGACTTTCTTGCTGCCTAACACATAACACATTTCTCCTTGCAGTTCTCCCATATGTCTTCCCAAATTTTTAATGATATTTTTTGAGAAAGAGTCTCGTCCCATTTCAACATATACTTGTGTTTAGGGAATGGATCCATTGGTAAATCTGATAAAAGCTTATAAATTGTAGAGATCAGAGCTCTTTGCGGGAGACCAGCCTGACATAATCGCTCAAATCTCGTGAATGTGGTTGCCCTTGGCTAGATGGAATCGTCTGACAGAAATGGACAATTTGCAGGTATTCAAGAAACTGCGCTGGAGATGTTTGGTATTTGTTCTGAACTTCAGTGAATGTTAAAAGTTTTTTTGTTAGGGGATTGACAAAGTCATGAACCATAAATAGATGATTGGAGCCCCAACATGATTTAAAGGGTTCCTGCATACCTGGAGAAAACAGGGGGTTATCAAGTATCAGAGTCAGAGGTAGGTGAGGGCTTATTAGATTGTACCTTTGTTTGCACTTATGCCAAATACGTAGTGTGAATATTATAGGGCTCAGAGCTCCAGGTGGTAGTTTGGCTTTTGGCCCCTTGAGCCATAGAAAAGTAGCTAAATAAATAGGGGATACCCATAGTGCCTCTATGTATGCCCATTTCGAGGTTGGTTCATAAGTTGTCCACCCTGCTACTTGGCGTAGGTGGGCTGCCATATAGTAGCTTTCGATGTTTGGAGCTGCTAGTCCCCCTGTCTCTTAGTAGCCAACATGACCGTTCTAGGTCTAAATTTTCCCCAGATGAATTTGAAACTAGGGATGCACCGAATCCAAGATTCGGTTCGGGATTCGGCCAGAATTCGGCCTTTTTCTGCAGGATTCGGATTCGGCCGAATCCTTCTGCCCATCTGAACCGAATCCAAATTCTAATTTGCATATGCAAATTGGGGGCGGGGAGGGAAATCGCTTGACTTTTTGTCAGAAAACAAGGCAGTAAAGAATATTTTCCCCTTCCAACCCCTAATTTGCATATGCAAATTAGGATTCGGTTTGGTATTCGGCCGAATCTTTCGCAAAGGATTCAGGGGTTCGGCCGAATCCAAAATACTGGATTCGGTGCATCCCTATTTGAAACACATGGTCTGTAAGTCCTTAAGGACCGCCTTCGGTACTAGTATAGGTAGTCTCGAAAAAATATAATGGCTTTGGGAGGATAGACATTTTTAATGCTATTATTCTCCCCAGCCATGAGATAGTTAGAGGGTTCCATCTATGGATAAGATCTTTTATTCTCTGTATAAGCGGAGGGAAATGATATCAGTATAGAGTGCCATAAGTTTTAGTAAGCTGGACTCATAAATACTTCATTGTATGATCTTTCCATTTATAGTGGAAGGTTGACGATAGAGCATTTTTAATATCTATCGGTAGGTTCAGGGGGAGGGCCTCTGTTTTATCCATGTTAACTTTATACCCCGAGTATAGTCCATATTCAGTTAGAATTTTGTGAAGGTTAGGGAGTGACACAGTTGGGTTAGTCACTGTCAAGAGGACATCGTCTGCAAAAAGTGAAATGATGAACTCATGATCCTTAATTCTAGGATCTAGAATATCTGGATGATTTGTAATGGCTGAGGCCAGGGGTTCAATGCTTAAGGCATATAATAAGGGAGATAAGGGACACCCCTGTCTCTTACTGTTATTAATTGGAATAGAATGGACGGGTGCTCCAGGGAGTTTGAGATTTGCTCTAGGTGATTAGTACAACCCATGAATAGCTGTTAAGAAGGGACCTTCTAATCCAAGGGTGGAAAGGAGATCAAACATATAATCTAATGTAGGCGATCGAATGCCTTTTCGGATCCAAGCTTAAAAGAAGGACAGGAGTTTTATCTTTATGGATAGCTTCAATTGAGTCAATGGTACGTCTTGTGTTATCTCCTGCCTGTCTACCATTAATAAATCCTACTTGGTCCTTGTCGATGATTTTGGGCATGAGAGGGGCTAATCTGTTTGCTAGGATTTTTGTGAATAGTTTTAAGTCAGAACTTAGAAGGGCTATAGGTATTTAGCTACCACATTGGCATGGGTCCTTACCTTCCTTATGTATTAGGCTGATATAAGAAGATAACATTGTGGACGGGATAGTTTCTCCTTTCAGAAATGAATTAAATAGTTGAACCAAGTATGGGGTCAAAATTTCCACAAATTTCTTATAGTAGGAATAGGGAAGGCCATCCGGGCCTGGGGCCTTTGAGGAGGGAAAGGATTTAATTGTGTCCTTAATCTCTTCCCGCTGTTATCTCCTTATTTAAGTGGTGCAAGTCCTCAGGGGTAAACTTAGTGCTAATATTTTCCTCTAGAAAAGCCCTCCGTTGATACTGATCCTATATAGATGAATCGGATGGTCTGGGAGGTTATAGAGTGTAGTATAATAATCTCGGAAAGCTTAAGTGATTTCCGAGGGTACATATGCCATTTTATCACCTTAAAATAGCAGATTGTATCTGTTGGTCTCTCAATTTTTAGCCAAGAGGGAGTGCGGCTTATCACCCCGCTCATAATATTTTAGCTTGGTCCAGCGTAATGCTTTTTCAATATTTGTTACCATAAGTGATTTTAATTGTCTGCGAAGTAAACAAATTTCTGTTCGTATTGTTGCATTTGGATTTCTATGTGCTGTTTTCAAGTGTTTTCAGTATCCGTTCCAAGGCAATCTTTGTATGCAATTTGGATTTTTTTCTGTGAGTTGATATCGCTATAAATTTACCCCTGAGGACTGCTTTATGTGCTTCACACAACATATATTTCATGGTTTGTAATACATCTGAACATAGATCAGGTTCATTCAACAGAGCTTCATTTAGACGCCAGTGCGTATTTCTCCCTGGAGTTTTGAACAATTCTATGTCCAGCAAAACCGCTAAAGTGTCCGACCAATGAATCGGAATAATATCTGAGGAAGCTCGATAGGTTAATAGAGTTCTAGGGATTAAAATAAAATCAAGTCGTGAGTAGAGTTGATGCCTTGTTGAAAAGAATGTATAGGATTTATCATTAGGGTGGGGACCTGCCAGTCATCCTGAAGGTCCAGTCTGCGCAATAGTTGACGAAACCTTCGGCACTGGGTTTTATAATCGGTTTGTAGGGGAGGTGAAGTATGGTGCCTGAGCTCTGATATTACCAAATTAAAATCTCCTCCGATTATAATAGGCAAATGATAGTCTCAGCAAACGTTAGATAAGGTCGATTTAAGAAAGGTAAGCTGATTAGAGTTCGGGGAGTAGATATTTTAAGTGGTTTCCCTTCCAGAGTCCCTTCAATAAATAAATAACGGCCATTTAGATCTGTTAAGACCTTGGTGGGTTTGAATGGGCAGTTCCTATGATTCATAGGGGCAAATTCACTAACCTGCGGAGTTGAGCTAGCGCAGCCTTCGCCGCACTTCGACAGGGCGCCGCTAATTCACTAAAATCTGAACTTGAGCTCAGGGAGGCAAAAGGTAGTGAAGTTGCGCTAGCGTTAATTCGTCAAGCAAACTTTGCCTGGCGTAAGGGTGGACAGTAGTGCTAGAGTAGGTCCACTTCACCTCGCTAGCGAACAGGGCCGCCATTAGAAATCATGGGGCTCCGTACAACAAAATTTTTTGGGCCCCGCCCACACTGACGACCAAGCTCCACCCCATATCCCGCCCACTCCACATCGCAGTTAAAAGACCACACAGACATCAGCGCTAAAAAAGTAACCCCCCCCACACAAGTTGTAAAAAGCTATTGATGGTCAGGGCCCCAAAAAAAAAATTAAAAAATTTCGGCTGTTTTCGTGACTTCGGGTCTTTGCGCTGCTTCAGGACTTCGGCTGTTTTCGTGACTTCGGGTCTTTCGGCGCTTCTGAACTTCGGCTTTTTCCGTGACTTCGAGTCTTTTCGGCGCATCGGCTTTTCGGCACTTCCCCATTCGGCACGCAAGAGGCAAGACGTACGGCTCGGGGCTCGTAAGGGGGCCCGGATCTTCAAAAAATGCAGCGCTGCGGGCCCCCCTTCATGCCCGGGCCCGTACGCTTGTCCCCCATGTCCCCCCTGATGGCGGCCCTGCTAGCAAATATACGCCAGCGCCCATTAGTAAATCAGCGAAGTAATGAAATTACGTCACACTGGTGAATTTGCACTAGCGTTAGCCGATTTGCGCTTTAGTGAATTTGCCCCATAGTGAGAAGGCCAGTCCTCTTGGTATTCCTACAAGATTGAAATACCTTAGGGTACAAATTGGTTTTAAGGATCTGATTCTCAGAGTCTTTGAAATGAGTCTCCTGGAGCATCGCAATGTCTGGTTTTAGTCTATGTATCTCTCATTACCATTTAACATTTAGCGCTGTTAAGACCATTAACATTTAAAGATATTACCTTCACCATCTTGATATATTAGTATGGGAAGCTGAATTGGATGCTAAGTAATCTGGACCAAGGGATATAGAACATCTCGCCAATGATAAGACCCATAGTGTAAGAATCCGCTGAAGTGCGAGTAATCCAGGAATGACTCCAACAAATTAACAGACAATGTAAACAACAACCTCTGTACAACCTTTGTAGAAAAAAAATGTGGAATATTTGTGTCATTTAAGCCCTCTTTAATCAAGGAGCAGACAGACCACCTTTGCCTGTTCAGGGGAACGTCCAGGTCTGCCATAAGGAGTGTATGTTATATAGTAAAGTTACTCACAGGTGATTTCCGACTCGACCCGTTGTTTCTCAGTCATCTTATTCTGAGGTGTGTCTCAGGGTAACAGAATCATTCCGGGGCTTCTGTGTTGCAGCTTTAACCTTTTCCCATGTTGGCTGAAGTTTCTCCAGTTGCTCATGTTGTCTGGTTGGTGATTGTCGTGGCTGATCTGATCCCCAGCGTTTTCAGGAAATGAAGGCCTTGAGCCGGATCCTGTAGTATGAATTGGCGGTTGTCTTTGAGCACGATAAGCTTAAATGGAAAGCCCCAGCGGTATGATATGCCTTTCTCTCTGAGCTGTTGGGTTACTGGTCGTAGCTCCTGACGTTTAGCCAGCGTTATAGGAGAGAGGTCACTAAAGATCTGGATTCAATGCCCTTGGTGTTCAATGTGGGTGGTATTCCGCGTTTTATCTATTATGCTTTCTTTGCTTTCAAAAAAGTGCAGACATATCAAAATATCTGGTGGTGTAGAAGAGCTTGTCCGCCTGGGTCCTAGTGCCTGATGTGCTCTATCAGACCTCCAGGCTTCTGGGGGGAGTTCTGGGTTAATAGATGAGAATAAGGCAGGTCTGGACTGAGATTCAAAATAGGCCCTGGCATTTCAGCTACACAGAGGCCCAAACAGCACCTCACCAGCCCACTAAATAGTGACTGTCTATGGCAACTTACAGCAGCCCCTCTGGTATTTGGCAGAACCCACAGATTGCCAGTCCGGGCCTGGAATAAGGTGCACAGATATGTTCTAATTTCTGGGTAGGCTCCTCTTCTGGGACCCCTCTCACCCTTAGGTTTTGTCTTCTGGATCTGTTTTCCAGATCTTCTGTGATTTTAGAGAGGTCAGTTGAGATCTAAGAAGGTGATTGTCCTCCTCTAGCATGGTGTGTCTTTGAATAAGCTCATCTGTTGTATTCTCCAAATGATCCGTTCTCTCCCCCAGGCTGGTCACCTCAGACTGTATATCTTTAAGCGCTATTTTGATATTGGCTGCTATAGTGGAGAGCTGTGCAAGTACCTCAGCGGTTCAGATACTTGATCTTGCGTCAGTGTGGCAGCATGAGGAGTTTCCCGGGGTCTCTCTGTGTGTCTAGGTGAGCATAGGAGCCCAGGAGTCAGGTGGTAATTCTAGATCCAAGTCCTCTCCGCCATCTTGTGCAGGCCTGCGTGTAGCTGGTGTTTTCTGTAAGTATGGAGACATCGTCCCCGATGCTTCTTTCAGCTTTTTCTTTCCCATCGCTATGTGCTCAGATGCTTACACTAACACCCGCTTCTATCTGGCTGCTATAAACGTGCGTTTAGCGGGCGTTTTCGCTTGGTCGGTACGGAGCTTCCCTGCGGTGCGTGTTACTCACTCCATTGCGCGCATGGGCCCCCGAGACTCTTCTTATTAAGTTGATGGGATCAGAGTTGGGGCTGTGCGTGGGCAGGAGAGTAAAGAATATTTGAATGAATCAGAGGGAATGGGCCTGTGGGAAGGAATTATAAGCTCAGAGCTTCGTAGCTTTATTTTCTGCATCTTATTAGTTGTGAGTTGCACTTGGGTTAAGGTCAGTTCATGGGTGTTATACGTGCGGGAGTAATTGCACGAGGGCAGCAAATAAAACTGACTAGTATTGATCCCACACCGGTCACAGAAAAGCAAAAACTTTCATTATTTTTATTTTCATACATATAGAGAAAGGAGAGGATAGAAAGAAGAAGAGTAGTGTCTTAAGAGCCAAATTGAGTGGTATACAGCAGAATGAATTTTATTACATTCAGATATATATACTTCCATTTATTGTCTCTGGGCCATCACCCAGGTACCCTACACTGTGTCACATTTCCTGGGTCAGACTCTAGCAATATAGGTTTGTTTTTGTTTGGTAAGAGAGTCATTAATCAGTTGCTCCCAGAAACGAAGGGATGGGGCAGTCGTGGATTTTCACTGAAGTAATATCGCTTTTTTAGCATAGTACAGTAAGTGTAAATAACATAGGCTTTTGTGTGTAAAGTCCGCCACTAAGCTAAGGCAGGTGAGAGGGGTGCGGGTGTCGGGTAAATCAAGTTATGCCGTCATTTATTGTGTTACAGCAATCCAGAATTGTTGTATTTCCGGGTATCCCCAAAATACATGAAAGTATGTTCCTATAGAGACACTGCATTTTGGACACATGTCAGTTGCTGTGGGGTACAATTTCGCTAACCTGTACGGGGTGTAGTATACTCTGTTTAGGAATTTTGTATAAACCTGTCTCTCATCGAGATTTAGTTCAGGTACTTGTTGTAAAGCATCCTTCCACATTTCCTCATTCATTTCAGGAATATCCCTCATCCATGTCTGTTTAACCTTTTCTAGTGGGTTGGGGCCCATCTTTTGTAAAATTGTATAGCACCATGAGAGTGGTTTTCGTAGTGCTGCTTGAAGCAAATCTTTTTTCATGGTTGTTTCTTTGAGCTGTTTTGGTCTGTTGGGGAATTGTGATAGGTAATCATGTTTCAACTGGAGGTATCTGAATATCATACTGGCGGGGAGGTTCAATTCTTGTCGTAGTGTTGGAAATTGTTTGTGTTGTCCTCCTTCTACTATGTCTTGTAGGACCTTAATACCATGTACTGCCCAACAACTAACTTCAGGGATCAGTTGAAATTGGGGTAGATTGTTGTTGCCCCACAGGGGGTCCATACAGATTGGTGTAAAGTGGTGCCAATGCCTTATTTAGTGCTTTTTGGAAAGCATTGATTACCGTTAGTATAGGTAATGTGGTGGTATAATATTGGGACGGTCCCCTGTATAGTGATCTAGCTAGGGCTTCAAAGGAATCCAATTCAGAGTTACGGAAGGAAACCAGCGCTCATCATCATAGGGCTTCAAAGGAGCCTACTGATGCTGCTTCCAAGATCACTGCTGGGTTATCTAGTTTTGGATTTATCCACCAATGCGCAAAGACCAGTTGACTGGCCAAAAAGTATAACTTGAGGTCAGGCAGGGCTAATCCTCCTCCTTTTATTGGAGCGCATAATGTTTTGAGTGCTATGCGTGGGTGTCCTCCTCCCAAATGAGGTTCCTTATTGTCTATTCATTTGAACCAACTTACCCTCTGGGTTATGGGGAGGTTTGAAAAGCATACAGGAATTTGGGCAGGTGAAAATGTTTACTCTACCAGGAAGTGGAAGAGCTTGCCAGGTATCCAGTTTTTGCACTAAAGGATCTTACTATAGGATCTAGATTAAGAGTAGCATATTGTTTGCAAGTCCTTATTTATCTCAATCCAAGATATTTGAAAGTATCTACTACTTGTAAGTTGCCAACTCTCTGGGGGTAATTCTGTGGAAAGGCATCTATCTGGAATAAAAACTGATTTGTTTTCATTCACCTTGAGTCCTGAATACTTGCCAAATGTGGCAAACTGTTTGCAGAAGGGCTGTCAGTGAACAGTTAGGATTTGCCAGGTATATTAACATGTCATCTGCATATAATGACAGCTTTTCGGTGACAGTTCCATCACTAGTCCCTCTACCTGTGGGTTTTCCTAAATTTGCATTGCTAATGGTTCTATGGCCAAAGCAAACAAAAATGGCAAGAGGGGGCGCCCTGGCACGTTCCCCGTTCTAGGTGTATAATATTAGAAAGCACTCCGTTTACTAGGACTTTTTGCCTGTGGATGGGCATATAATGCGTGGATCCAAGTCCTAAATCTTGGTCCTATGTTATAACAGGCCAGTACCTCCCATAAGTACAACCAGTTGACCGTGTCAAATGCTTTAGCAGTATCAAGTGACACCGCCACCCTCTGCCCACTGTTGTCATGCCTAAGCGACACGTTTGTATACAGGCACCTCAAGTTAATATTAGTGGATTTATTTGGCATAAAACCGGCCTGGTCTGGGTGCACAAGATCTTCAATCACTCCCTTAAGTCTGTTGGCAAGAATTTTGGCTAATATTTTAAGGTCACAGGGAGTGAAATGGGCCAGTACGAGTCACATCTATCAGATGGTTTACCTGGCTTGGGATTAGTGTAATATATGCCCGATAACAGGATTCTGGAAGTATCTTATCTTGAGTAATTGTGTTGAACCAAGCACATCATTTTGGGGCAAATTACCATGTGCCTTATACCATTCACTTGGGATACCAACGGGACCTGGGGTTTTACTTGATGGGATATCAGATATGGCCCTGTCTGTCTCTTCATAGGTAATATCTACATCTAATTGAACCCCCTGATCAGTGGATAGTTGAGGGAATGTGATGCAATTTAGGTAGTCTGTGAGTTCCATTATGGGTTTAGTCGGAGGTGCAGTATAAGTAGATTGAAAATAACGTCCAAATGTATTGGCTAGCCCTTGATGTCTGTAATTAGAACTCCAGCATCATTATACACACCTCTTATTACTGTATGTGAAAGAGCCCCCTGGCCAATGTTGCCAACAGCTTCTTATTCTTGTCCCCTTTATCAAACCAAGCAGCATTTTTATAGAGTTCCTTTTGGGAGTATTTGTCTACATACAAAAGATTAAGTTGCCTCTGAGCATCAGCCATTCCCGTTATTGTTTCTACCGTAGGGGAGTCGGCCATGGCTCTCTCTGCCTCTACCAACCTGGAGTGTGCTGGTGTCACCTCCAAGCTAGTTTGTTGTCTTACTGATTTAATCAGTGCAATATAGGTTCCCCTAGTATAAGCTTTGGCTGTGTCCCACACTACCTGTGGGTGCCCTCATTAGCCTCCCAGTATTGTTTTAGTGCGGAGGGAATTTCCTCCTTTATTTTGGGATGTTGTATCCATTTAGGGGGGAGCCGCCATAGTAAACCATTATGTTTAGATTTGCCTCCAACACATAGTGTCATTGGGCATGGTCAGAGCATACTCTAGGTAAGATCTGCACCTCCTCCAGGACCTGTAGTATCTCTGTAGTAACTAGGTATAGGTCAATACGGGAGAAGGCTGCTGTGGTTGTTGAATAACATGTAAATTGTTTGGATTGTGGGTTTTTCCAGGGCCATGCGTCCGTCAGACCAAGCGCTTCAGCCCAGTTGGCAAATGAGGGAGAGTCATGGGGGTTGGGTTTAAGTCTATCTGTGACTGGATCCAGAACCATATTGAAATCCCCTGCCCAAATTGTAGGTATTTGGCCATACGCAGATACTTTAAGCATTATCTCATTTAGTAAGTGCATATCTGCTGGGGTGGAATATAGACATTAACTATGATATAGGATGTTCCAAAAATTTGGGCCTGAAGTGTCAGGTACCTGTCAAATCTATCAGTGGTAAGGCCCTCGAATTGAAAATTTAGGGATTTCCAGACCAGGATGGCCACTCCCCTGGAGTGAGTAGAGTACTCAGAGGTGTAAGCTGCAGATAAACAGTGTCGTTTGAGGGCACGTGTAAGTTGCCGAACCAAATGGGTTTCCTGGAGGAGGATGAGGTCAGCGCCAGACTTTTTCAATGTATCTAGTATCACTGATCGTTTGATCTTATCATTCAACCCTCTTACATTCCATGTTAATACCTTAAATTTGTTATCCGCCATAAGGAAGTAGTACAATATGTTGTGTAGTAGGCAATTTTGGGCAGCCCCAGGGCCGTCAGTTAGTGGGTGAGCTGTATGCTTGGATGATGGTGTGCCTGGGCCGAGCCCGGGGACTCCTCCATTGCCCCGATCCACGTTAACGTTCATCATCAAGAGGATGGCCCTTGAGACAAAGTTAGGAAACAGAAAATAGACAGATGTTACACACATAAAACATACACCCCAACAAAGCATTCCCCCCTCCCGGTATCCTCCCCCAACCTGCAGATACATTTATTGTGACACCAACTAGAGTGGGGTCTGAGTTAGATCCAACAATTGCAAAGTCAGAGTTCGAACCATATAGAAACATAGCACCATCTTGTGAATATATATATATATATATATATATATATATATATATATATATATATATATATATATATATATATATATATACAAACCAAAGAGTGAAAGGTTGGGAAAGTCCTTTGCCCCAGTTCCTTGCTGAAGAGTCCAGTAGGAGCGGACCAGTATTATTTGACCACAGGATCACTCCATTAGGCTATTAAGTGCCTGATGTCAACATGGCAACCATGGACTGCCTTTGTTTGTTGCCAACTGGCTTAATACAGGGCAGGATGCCTTTGCCTAGCTAGGCCGGTGAGGATTCTCATGTATCTTGTTTGCTACATGCTCCGACCAAACAAAACATTTCAGACTTCGGAAAGGGAAATACTACAGGCACAGTCCAGGCATATAGATATATGTATAGGTATATATCTTATTGTGTCAGAGTGTCATAAGTGTCCCATCTGGTAGTTAATAAAAATATCAATGCCATACTAAACCAGTCTGAGATCAGGAGTCTTCCACTGATGCTCTCGTGTAGGTAGGACGGATAGTCAAGGTTTCTATTGTCTTGGACTCCGTTTCGGGGTCTGCATGCGGTCCAACCAGTCGGCAACTGCATCTGGCTTGTCAAAGAAAATGGTTTTGTTGCCATCTAGTACCTTGAGTTTGGTGGGAAACATCATTGAGTAATCAATGCCCAGGTCCCTTATCTGACACTTGACTCGTTGATATGAGCTTCTCTTTTTCTGAACTTTGGTAGAGTAGTCTGGATAGAATGACACCCAAACTCCTTCAAAAGGTGATTTTCTTACCGGTAAATCCTTTTCTCCTGGGTCCGTACTGTCAGTGCAGACGTCTGGGGTTTAACTTTGAAACCTCTGGAGGCAGGACAAAAGAATTCTGAATTGTAGCTCCTCCCTCCTTGGTAATAACTGGAGTTCCCGCCTCACACTGGCAGTTTGTCATCCAAAATACAATACTAGGGAACATTGGAGCATAACCGTAACAGTAGAACATTGTAACAACACTTTTTTTTTTATCAACTAGTAATAATAGTAACTGGGCCGAAAGGACCCTTGGCAAATCGCCAACACCTCCATAAAAATCGAAAAGGGAGGGACTTACTGCACTTACAGTACGGACCCAGGAGAAAAGGATTTACCGGTAAGAAAATCCCCTTTTCCTGGGGCAGCCCGTCCTGTCAGTGTAGACATCTGGGGACGTTCAAAAGCCGTCATGTACCCAGACTGGGAGGGCTTCAGAAGTTCCAGAAACCACTGTATGTAGAACCTTCCTCCCAAATGCTGCTTCATGCGAAAGTGTGAAGTTGGTAAAATTTTGCAAAAGTGTGCACTGAGGACCATGTGGCTTCTTTGCATATTTGCTCTGGAGAGGCCAAATTGTTGAGAGCCCAAGAGGTACTGACTGCTCTTGTAGAGTGGGATCGCAGCTTTAGTGTTGTTGATTTTTCCACAGTCTCTACTAACCATCTGGCAATAGTACGGCTAGATGCCCTAAGCCCCTTTTTTGCAGTCCCATAAGTCACCAGAAGGCCATCTGATTTCCGAAATGCGGAACGTTTTACGTAGATTCGAAGTGCTCTAACTACATCAAGGGGCAGATTCACTAAGGGTCGAATTTCGAAGTAAAAAATACTTCGAAATTCGACCCTCGAATTGAAATCCTTCGACTTCGAATCTCGAAGTCGAAGGACTTAGCGCTAAACGTTCGTTCGTTCGATCGAGGGATTTTTCGTTCGAACGATTCGAAGGATTTTAATCCAACGATCGAAGGAAAATCCTTTGATCAAAAAAAGTTTAGCAAGCCTATGGGGACCTTCCCCATAGGCTAACATTGACTTCGGTAGGTTTTATCTGCCGAACTAGGGGGTCGAAGTTTTTTTTAAAGGGAAAGTACTTCGACTATCGAATAGTCGAATGATTTTTAGTTCGAATCGTTCGAATCGAAGTCGAAGGTCGTAGTCGAAGGTCGAAGTAGCCCATTCGATGGTCGAAGTACCCAAAAAATACTTCGAAATTCGAAGTATTTTTCATTCGAATCCTTCACTCGAGCTTAGTGAATCGGCCCCTAAGAGTGTGTGGTGTCTTTTCTGTCTCATTCTTGGGATCTTGGCATAGTGATGGTTATACGATCTCTTGGTTAACATGGAAAGCCGATACTACTTTTGGTCTGAATATAGGTGGA
Source organism: Xenopus laevis (assembly GCF_017654675.1). Lineage (NCBI taxonomy): Eukaryota > Metazoa > Chordata > Amphibia > Anura > Pipidae > Xenopus > Xenopus laevis. Next base: position 8,857,764 of record NC_054375.1, read on the forward strand.
GTCCTGAGCACCACTTTATCTTTGTGGAATATCATCCATGGCTCCTTTACCGACAGAGACTGAATTTCTGAAACTCTGCGAGCTGAGCAGATAGCGGTTAAAAAAGTCGCTCTCCACGTGAGATACTTAAGCTCACACGATTCCAATGGTTCAATGGGTGTCGTTGCAGGCTCTTGAGAACAAGATTCAGGTCCAATGGGGGAGTTGGGTCTCTATAGGGAGTTCTGATGTGCGGTACAGCCTGGAAGAATTATCTCATTTCCGGTAGGAGTGCCCATTGGAATTGGAAAAGAGTAGAAAGAGCTGAAGTCTGAGTTTTAATGCCGCTAAGCTAAGGCCCTTATCCAGGCCTCGTTGTAGAAAACTGAGAAATTGGGGTAAAGAGCAATGCTGCCAATAAAATCCTATACTTGAACACCATGCTTGGAATAGACGCCATATCCTATGATATGATTTGGCCGTGGACTGATTCCTCGCTTTAAGAAGTGTTGTAATCACTTGTTCTGAGAAACCCTTGTCTCTCCATAGCTGGGCTTCAAGTGCCGTGCCGACAGGTGTAGCATTTCCAGATTGTGGTGAAACACTGGACCTTGAGATAGAAGGTCTGGTCTGAGAGGCAGTTGCCATGGGGGCCCCACTGACATGTTGACAAGGTCTGCGTACCACGCCAGTCTAGTGCAATCAGGATGGCTGTCACTTTTTCTGTCTTTATCTTTTTGATGACTCGTGGTAACAGAGTAAATGGTGGAAATACATAAATCATCCGAAATGACCATGGAACCACTAGTGCATCTATGGCCTCTGCCCCCAGGTCTCTGGAGCAAGCAAAGTACGTGGGTAGTTTGTTGTTTTTGTGGGATGCCATGACGTCTATCACTGGACACCCCATTTGGGCCACTACTGCTTGGAAGATGTCTGGGTGAAGGGACCATTCTGCCTGATCTATCTTGTTCCGACTGAGATAGTCAGCCTCCCAATTGTCCACCCCTGGGATGTAAATTGCTGATAATGCTGGAATGTTGGACTCCGCCCATTGGAATATCTGACAAGTCTCTTCCATTGCTACCTTGCTGCGGGTTCCCCCTTGATGATTTAGGTACGCTACCGTTGTCGTGTTGTCGGATTGGATTCGGATTGGCGTAGACTTGAGTAAAGGAGCCCAATGTAGTAGAGCATTGTGAACAGCCCTGAGTTCCAGTATATTGATGTGGAGCTCTGATTCCTCTCTTGACCATTGTCCTTGGCAAGACAAGTTTTCCATGGCTGCTCCCCACCCTGTGAGACTGGCATCTGTGCTGATCACTCTCCATGGGGGGAGAGACCAAAGGCGTCCCTGTGTGAGGTTGCTTTTGTTCGTCCACCACGCCAGCTGAGTTCTGGTTGCCTTGCTGATGTGTGTGATGTGAGAGAGATCGTCGTGCTTTTTGTTCCAGTGATGAAGGAACTTCGTCTGCAAGGGGCGCATGTGGAAATGTGCGTAAGGTAATGCCTCTAGTGATGACACCATAAGGCCTAAGAGTCTGAGGCAGTCTTCCGATGTCGTCACAGTTTGACTGAGAAATCTCTTGGTTGAGAGTTGTAACTTGACTAGCTTGTCGTTTGGGGGTAAGATTCTGCATGACTTTGAGTTGAACATCATTCCCAAGAATTTTATCTCTTGAGTAGGTCAGAGGTTGAATTTTGGTAAGATCTGAATTGCCTGTTCTGTGTGGCGTGTTGCAAGAGCAAACAATGGTGCCTTTATGAGGATATCGTCTAAGTATGGAACTGATGGTATTCCCATTTTTCTTAGGATAGCCATGACAGGTGCCAGGACTTTTGTGAACACCCTTGGTGCAGTGGTCCACCCGAACGGCATTGCTGTGAATTGGTAGTGATCCTGGCCTACCGCAAAACACAGGTAACGTTGATGATTTGGGTGCATTGGGATGTGGAGATAGGCCTCTTTGAGGTCTATGGTTGTCATGAAGTGATTTGGCTCCATTGTATTGATTACGGAGCGAAGGGTCTCCATTCTGATCCTTGTCTTTTTGATAAATCTGTTGAGAGGCTTGAGATTTAGGACTGGTCTGAATTGACCTCCTTGTTTGTCTACTAAGAATGTGGGGTATTGATGAGGGTACGAATGCTCGTCGGGATGGGAGGGAATCGAAAGGTATCTTGTAGCCGCTTTGAACTATCTGAAGAACCCAGTCGTCTGTGACTGAGTTCTGCCATATCTGAGAGAAAAGGAGAAGCCTGCCTCCCACAGCCTCCTCCGTCCCTGGTGTGGGTGGACCTTCATGCTTCTGTGGGCTTCTGACAACCTGGTCTCCTACTTTGCTTTTGTTGGGAGGGTCAAGTGGTTCTCTTTCTATTGTTTGTTTTCGGCCTTGGTTTCTGTAACTACAAAAGGAGTTTGGGGAGTCCCCCAAGACCTCTGTTGTTGTTTGCGTTCCGGCTCAGGATGAAATCTCCTGCCCTGTGGCAGGAATGCGCTTTTTCCGCCTTTTGCCTCAGTGATTAATTGTTTGAGCTCTGGTCCAAAGAGGTGTTCTTCTGAAAAAGGCAGGGCCAAAAGTTTTCCTTTGGATGCATTATCACCGTTCCATTGGCGTAGCCAGAGTGCCCTGTGAGCTACCACTAGGTTAGCGGATGCCCTAGCTGCTAAATGGGTGACCTCCATGGCGGCATCGCTTAGGAAATCAAAGTTGTAGCAATGCGGTTAAGTTCAGCTTGTAAAAATGAATCTTGCCCGTAAAGTTGTAGGAGCTCTTGAGTCCAGAACTTTGCTGTTCTTGCTAGCCCTGCGGCTGCTGTTATTGGTCTGAATATAACTGCTGTATTGGTATAGCCTCTCCTGAGATTATTTTCCATCTGCTTGTCCATTTGGTCTTTAAATGCCATTGCATCTTCTGTTGGAAGGGTAGTGTATTTGGATAGGCGGGATACTGCAGAGTCCACTCTGGGAGCTTTGTCCCATTTTGAACCGAACTTTTGTGGTACTGGGTATTTAGAAAAAAATTTTTTCCTAATGCTCATGCGTTTTTCAGGTGCACGCCACTCCGTCTCAATACTTTGAGCTATGGACTTATACACTGGAAAACATTTTAGTTTCTTTGTGTGCATACCTAATACTTTGTCGGCTTTTGATACTGGGGCAGGTTTGAAAAGTTTTGAAGCATGCCCTTAGTAGTCTGCGTCCTTGCTCAGAAGTAATACACAATGTGCACTCCCCCTCAGATAAGGAAGCTTCTGAATCTTGTGAAAATGAAGAGCGCCCCGATCCCTCCTCTGAGGACAAATCTGGGTCTGAAGATAAGGAGGGAGATCTATGCTTTCACTTAGAATGTGCCCTGTAATTCATAGACTGTTGGATGGTCGTTTTAACCCACTTTACCATGTCAGTAAGCTGATTTTGTTGTGGGTTTGATGATGACCCAGGTTGCCCATCTGAGACTGAGATTGTTCTGTGTCTAAAGGTGGCCATAGATGCAAAGATCCGCTTGTTTGGCCACATCGCCAAACGAGCGGATCTTTCCCCGATATGCCATTGACAAACATGGCTATATCTGGGGTAATCTGATTGTTCGGTCCGATTACAATGTGCCGTGGGCTCCGGCGGGATCGGTCGGGTCAAAATCAAACCTGACCGATCGACCAAACGACCGTTCTCCGCCGGACGAAAGATGTCGGCACACGCCACACACGATCCAAAAACCGTACGAATCCTCAATTCGTACGAAAGGATCTGTGTGTCTATGGCCACCTTTAGTCTGCTTGCTGAATTATATTACTTAATTCACCTCCGGTGTCCTCTTGTCTAGTGAGTTCTGGCTCATTGGTGGACAAGGGTTGTGGGCTAAGCGTTGGAGGTGGGTCAGGCAAGTCACGCTTTTTGACCCTCATTATATTTTGCCTTGGACTTTTTGGCTTTAATCTCTGCGGGTGGCATGTCTTGGATTAATTCCAAGAGCACCTTCGGAACCTCCATTGCTGTGAGACCCGATCAATATAAAACCTTGCGTTTTAGAATGTGCCTTTACAGCAGCTCTCTGACTCCTGGAATGGCGCGAATAACAAGCGCGATGCGGTGCGAAGGCCGGAAATATCGGAAAGTCCCGTGCTGAGAATGAGAGTCGCATTAGTGAGCGTGCCGTAACCTAGCAACCGAGCAGTAAAAGGGCGTGAGTTTGGTAAGGGCGCTTCTGCACTAAAGGGGGGAAGTCTTACCAACCCTTACTGCCTGTAAGGCGGTCTGTCTCCGTGAAGCGCCCCAGGCATCTGAAGCAATTCCCTCCTCAGTCACTGATGGAGGGAATTGCCAGTCTCCTCTTCGTACCCCTTAGCGCCTGACTGTCCTGGGCACACCACTTGTGACCAAACAAAAAGGTGCCTTGGTACTCCCCACTTGGCAGGCAACTGACAAGGAGGGGGAGCCCAGCCCGGACCACTAGGGAATGGCCCAGCACACCCCCTCTGAAATAAAAACTAAAACCTAACTAACACTGTTTTTTTGAAATCTGTGGAATAACCCCAGCGTCCTACCTCCTGTAGAAGGACAAAAGAAACTGCCAGTGTGAGGCAGGAACTCCAGTTATTACCAAGGAGTGAGGAGCTACAATTCAGAATCCTTTTGTCCTGCCTCCAGAGGTATCAAGGTTAAACCCTGATGTCTGCACTGACGGGATGGGCTGCCCCAGGAAATAATATATCTCCTTTTCTCCGTGCTGCTTTTAGGGCTGCATGAGTTCCAGGTGGAGCCCCTCCACTCGTTGAGGTAGGCCTATTATCCTGACATTGGAACGCCTTTGCCTAATTTCTAAATCATCAATTTGGTCGGTTTGTAGGAGCTCTTTCAGTTGAGATAAGTCCCCTGGAACCCAAACTGTACGGTCCTCCAACCCCTCTATTCGTTCCTCCAGCCGCCCCCTGCGTTCTCTCATGTTCTGCATATCTTGTTGAATAAGAGAGAGATCAACTTTCAACCCCTCTAGCTTGGATGGACAGGTGGCTGCTGGAGTAGTTTGGCATTGTGTAATAGCCATCATTAGATCTGCGGGAGAGGGGTTTATCGTATCGGGGACAGGTGCCGTTGAGGTTTCATTTGGTACCAGTGGTGGTGCAGGGGACTGCTGCGATGAGCCTGGGGAGTCGGCGCCATTTTGATGAGCTACATGCGCATATTGCTCCAGTCGCACGGTTGCGTCTGACCTGGTTTTGTGCGTGTTCTTACCCATCTTCGGTTTCCCCAGGATCAGGTGAGCATTCGGTGCTGCGTTTGCTTAAAGTTATCGATGTTGGTGCTTGTAAATGGGCTAGCAGGATGGCAGCGGTTCAGAGCTCTTTCAATGTGCGTGCAGCTAGGTCGCCATCAGACCACGCCACGCCCCCATCAACAACTCCTGGTTCAGTTCTAGTAAAAAGTCGCAAAATTTTCGCAAAAAAACCCCCCAGAAATTTCGTGACTTTCGGCACATGTGCAGTAGCTCCACAACAGAAGATTCCTCCATCTGAGCATGCGCCCGAAAATGCAGATCACTACAGGAAGAAGACCGAAGGAAACAAGATGGCTGCTGTGAACTCCGCTGGACAGGACCTGCAAGGAGGGCTAAGTAGAAAGTTAGGGGCATTTGCCCAGGGTGCCAGGTAGGCCAGTGGGGAGAAGGGAGCCTATTTAGGGTAGGGGGGAAGGGGGATGCGAATTCTCCTTTAAGCCCATACTTGAGTGATTGTGAGTTTCAGAAAAGTGACGGCTAACTGGTGATAATTTCTTGTTAGCTTTTAATAGGTCTAATGCATTTTTAATGCTGTGAACATGTTCCATAAGTCTCTTTTTAAAGGCTCGGTTTGGTTTTTCCACTATATATTTTGTTACAAGGGCAAGTTAACATGTAGATGATGTTGTTCGTGTTGCATGTAAAGTTGTGTATAATTCGATGCTTCTTGCCAAATTTATCAAAAACATAACTCTGTGCATATATTTACAGGACTTACATTTGGCGCATGCTGAGGTGCCACTTCTTACTGTTCGCCGCTGTTTATTAAGATGGCTTTTGACCAAGCGATCTCTTAAATTAGGTGCTTGTTGGCAACAGGTCAATGGACGTGGGCCCACCATTGTGTATAGGACTGGGTCAGTATGTAAGATCTGCCAGTGTTTTTTCAGTACTGAATCAATAATAGGCCATTGCTTACAGTAGGTACCTATAAACCTAATAGGCTGTTCAGTATTATGTGGGCATCGCTTGCGTACCTCCAATAATGAGCTCCTAGGGGTCTTGATTGCTCTAGAATGAGCTTTTTCAATCACATTCCGTAAATAACCCCTGTGCACTAACCGTTCAGTCAGTTCACTCGCTCTCCTTTTAAATTTGTAAATCTGAACAGTTAAGGCGTAAGCGAATGGATTCCCCTTTTGGTTGCCATTAGGTGATGGCTCTGAAAATGAAGTATGGAATTAGTCACAGTAGCTTTGCGGTACAAATCAGTACCAATGTTCCCATCCTCTTTGTTGGTGATTGTCATATCGAGAAAGTCAATGCTTACGTCACTGATGGTATGTGTGAGTTTGATATTGAGATGGTTAATATTTAGGCATTTGAGGAAATCGCTTAAATCCTCTTTGGTACCAGTCCAAAGAAATATCAGATCGTCAATGTAGCAAAACCAGTATAAAATGTATTGGGTGTATTGGGCCATCTGATCTCCCAAAACCCAATTGTCCTCCCACCATCCCATGAATAGGTTTGCATATGTGGGGATAGTATAGTCCGTAGCGTCTCTCAAATATTTCCCTTTGTTTCTATCAATTATTTCTTGTGCAACCCAGTCTATTTCTGTATTAATTCTGGACATACGTGAGATGTATACTTCATTCTGAGAGAATTCACATACTGTTTCTCAATATCATTGATCTTAATAGTTAGATCAGATACAACCTGTTGCTCGTGTTCACGAGTTAGAGTGAGTAGTTGCATAGAACATTTATGCAGAATCTCCTCCCAACTCCTCTTAAAGTTATCATCACGAATTTCAAAGGTAGGGAGGATCCTAATGCGCAACCCCCTAGAGATAATATTGTCCTCTATAGATTTGTTAAATGTGGAAACCAACCACCATGCTTTGGTCAACTTCATCTGTTGCTGCTGGTATTCCCATAGCAACCATTTCCAGTCGCCTTCTGATTGGGAGCTATTACTGCCTGTTTCAACTTGGAATACATCAGACAATTGAGTTGACCGTTTCTCAAAACGAGATTGCAAATTAACAATGGGGGCTGACATGAATCTACCCAAACAGATCAAGAAGATGTGCGCTACACCCTGACGTTCCAAAGGAAGATAGGAAAGAGTGATAATGCAAAAGAATGGAGTATTGGGGAGCACCAACCATCAAGCACAGTAGATGTGCAGGGTCAGATAATTAATTGTATATGGGAGGGATCTCGAAGTGGGTGAAGGGGTTGGCATTGTGATGGGAATTCTCTGAGTGACTGTGCTGGGTATCACATTTTGGTGGTATTTAAGATTCCCAATACCCACTGTGACCATTAAACTATTACTGGTTACACAGGTGCGTTAGCATTTTACTTCCTTAACCCTCCCATTAGCCGGTCAATCAGTCCCCTGCTTCTAACTGGTCTTTTAATGTTGCAGACTGGACACTGATTTTAACGGCATAATAAAAGTTATGTTTTAATTTTAATACTTCATATGAGCCCCGGAGCTTATGGATGGGAGGGTGCAGTTATATGGGTTAGTACTTTCATTTTTTCTCTCCTTTCCATATACATTAATTACCTATAGCAGGGTGACTGTTACCCCAATGTTTCTATATATAACCGTGTTATGAGCTATGGGGGCCCAGTCTGAAGGTCAGTTAGGGGGAGATTTGGGGTGATTATTTGTACCCTGGGTACCCCTGGAACTATAGCAGGGTGACTGTTACCCCAATGTTTCTAAATATCTGTTATAAATCTTTCCAGACCAAGTAAGAGAATGCGAGACTTCCCCTTAAGAATAGAAAAAAAAGTAGAAAATAATGATGCTGCCATTTACCAGTAGTTTAATTATAAGATGACAGATGTAATTTTTTTTCCTTCTTTTTTTCTACCGGAAATCAGAAAAACCTGTGATGACGTCGGCAGTGGAGCTCACGGATGATCTAGTCAAAGAATATCTCACGTTCAGGGGATTCACCAACACACAAGTACTTTGAGGCCGACATCAAAGCAGACAAAGATAAAGGATTCCGTGTAAGACTAGTTAACGTCTGTTTTATGCTCTGCTATAACTTGTGGTTTCCCTTTTTAATTTTTTAAAGGGTAACTCCTCCAAAAAACAGTCTCTTCAAAATGAAAGCAAATCTAATGATAAGAAAGAAAAGGAATACAATTAGAAACCTTTCCAAATATTTCCTAAGCAAAAGAACATCAGAGAAGCCTCTTTCTTTCTCCTGACAACTTCCTTGACTACTTGCTGGTCAGACTGGTGGGAAACTGACCAGCAGGTGGAGCTGTTGTAACAAAATTCATTCATATTAACAGCACATGTATCCCTTAATATCTTGCAATAAAAACAAAATAGATAATGAATGTAAATTGCAAAGGTGCTTAGAATAGCCCCCTCGTCAATTTTACATTCACTTATTTTTAAGGTAAACTTATCCTTCAACGATTGTAATTCAGGTATATGTAGGACAGAAAATAGACGTACACCAGAAGTCTTGCCCTAACTGGCCTTCAAGATGGTCTTTCAGGGATATGTAGGACAGAACATAGACATCCACCTACTTGGCCTTCTATATGATTTTTCAGGGATATCTAGGAAAACAGACACTTAACCCAAATCTTACCCTAACTGGCTTTCGTGATTGTCTTTCAGGAAATAAATTAGACATTTTCCAAAGGTCCTACCCTAACTGTCCTTTACGATGGTATTTCAGGGGTATGTAGGACATAAATAGACATCCACCAGAAGTCTTAACCTACTTGACCTTCCCTATGGGCTTTTATGGATATCTAGGAAACCAGGCACTTAACCCAAATCTTACCCTAACTGGCTTTCATGATTGTCTTTCAGGGTATGTAGGACAGAAAATAGACATCCATTAACCTACTTGGCCTTCAAGATGATCAGTGATATTTACGAAAAAAGACACCCAACATCTTATCTTAACTGCCCTTCAAACTTGGCATTCAGGGGTACTTAGGAGAACAAATATGCTTTCTCCCCAAATCTCACCCTAGCTACCCTTCAGGCTTTCATCTGTCACTGCCCCCAAGGGTGTCAAGCTCTACAGTCTGGGAACCTCTGATAAGAACCCAGCACAACCTTGCCACACACTCACCATCGGAAACCACAACGCGTCTCTGAGCAACGTTTGCACGGATAGAAGACTAAAAGCTCATTAGAATCTCTCGGCAGAATAATTACTTCCACGTTATTGCGTGTGATTATTGAATGCGAGTCCATAGAGCAGACCTACAAGGATTCACTTCTATCAGCAAAGACACGTTTTCTCCTCCACAATAAATGGTCTTGTTTGTCAACTATAACACACTGGGTACGAGGGACTATAATTTATCCGCCTTTTACCCCAATGGAGCATCCAAGTGTTGGAGAGCTGATTGGTGCCATTTTCCCTGTGCTCCCAGGCAGGGCAGTCCTAAGAGTCTGAGTACCCCAGGGTAGAGCCCTGCAGGGTGTTGGGTACCCCCCAAAAAGCAGCAAACCTGTAGGTTGTAGGAAGGACTTTCAGATGCAGGTTGGGGGTCTGAGGGTTTGCAGGTCAAGTTGTGGATCTTGAAAAGTTTTACTCCTTTAAAAATGTTTTTTTTCTTGCCTAGCCCACTTCTGATGACGTCACTTCCCGTTTCCAGCAACGGCACTTCCTGCTTTATGGTGGTCAGCGAGTCGCGGATCAGTTTGCAGATCAGGCAGTTGCGGGTCAGGTAGGTAAAAATGTGGGTGTGGGTACTCTACCGTAAGGTGGGGCCTTCATATTAAAGTGGTGGTTCACCTTCAAGTTAACGTTTAGTATGTTATAGAATGAACAATTCTAAGCAACTTTTCAATTGTTCTTCATTATCGCTTAAGTTTTTTCTTCGTCTGATGCTTTCCAAATTCCAAATGGGGGGTCGCTGACCCCATCTAAAAACAAATGCTCAGTAAGGCTTCAAATGTATTGTTATTGCTACTTTTTATTGCTCCTCTTTCTATCCAGGCCTCTCCTATTCAAGTTCCTGATTTGGGGAGTTCCTCTCCCAAATTAATGTGTGGTTGCTAGGGTAATTTGGACCCTAGCAACCAGATTGTGGAAACTGCAAACTGGAGAGCTGCTGAATAAAAAGCTAAATAACTCTAAAACCACAAATAATAAAAAGTGAAAACCTCTGCCCTGTTTATTGTTGGCAGGATATGTATGACGGGACATCCACCCATTTCACTATGGGCCAGACAACGAAGTTACTGTTAGCCAGATCCTGTTTCTGAGCAGGGCGCCCCCACTTGACGTCTTACAAGTACCAGACTCAAGGTTTTACTCCAGGGCAGCGGATTATTATACCCATAGCTATTGTGGTATAAGCTCTTAGGGGCCTCACCAGAACTCACCCTGCACATAGGGAGCCAGCCTGCAACGGGTTGCGTGTCTACATTTTTGGTAGCCTGCTTTGTATAACATGGTTAATTTCTACATGTTTCTCGATTGTCACACACGGATATCACATGCCCATGGTACGGGCTGACCAGTACTAACTCATCTACAAGTTAGCAGTTTCCCCTGTTTTCTCTCCCCAGAGGAGGTTTCCCTAGTTCGGGGTATAGGCTCATCCATGTTAGGGGGATGGGCAGGGTGGGATGAGGGTTGTTGGGCGTTACCTTTTCTATGTTTTTATTGTTTCTTTTTTCTCTTTGCTAAATTTTTCTTTTCTGTAATGGTGTACACTGCTGAGAATGTATATGTCACTACAAAATGCATGTTATAGCGGTAGTATCGTGGAATGTTAGGGGACTCAACTGCAAATTCAAAAGAGCCTTACTATTTGATTATGTTAAGAAATATCGCCCTGCAGTATTGATTCTTCAGGAGACTCATCTGACCAGCCAGAAATTGCTAGCCCTCAAATGTTTTGGGTAGCGCACGCCTATCCCTCTCCTTTTTCAACCCATGCAAGAGGAGTGTCCATACTGATTCGGAAAGGGGTGCTGTTTGATTTTTTTAGATTTCCGCATGGACTTTTAAGGCTGATACATAGTACTACATTGCAAAATCAATAACCAACCACTAGTGCTTGTTAATGTATATTGTCCTCCCCCTTCTCATTGGCGGCTCTAAAACAAATTCATAAAATCATCGCTGGTCTATCTGCGGTGCCCATTTGCATGCTGGGAGACTTTAATAATGTGGATCCCAGTTAGACAGGTTGAGCCAGGCTAAGCACCACTGTCTAAACCTCAAAACGTGGACTGAATCCTTAGGTCTTTTGGAATTGTGGAGATGGAAACACCCGACAGAACAGCAATACTCCTGCTATTCCCCCAGTTATGGCTCACTGTCACGTATAGATATGGCTCTCACCTCCGCTGATTTTGCACAGCTGGTCGAGTCGGTGGAATACCTCCTTAGGGCATTTTCGGACCACTCCCTGTTATCAGTGATTCTGGCACTAGGCCCCAAGATAGCACGGGCAAACTGGAGACTTAACCCGTATGTTAATCCCCAATTAGTGGGGTTTTACTAAATTCCCTCTTTAAGGGACTCCAAGCCACTGGAAGGAAATTTGTTGGGCTACATATAGTGACGTTCAGTCGAAACAAGGCAACAAGGCCCCTTGCTTCCCTGGCTCCTTTTAAACCATCAAAGCGTGTTGTCAGGGGCGTCTGGATTAAGGAAGTTGCTGGCCAACTTTAAGCAAAGCAGGATTTGCAGCCCTTATGCTGAAATCAGAACTGCAGGGGAACATGTGTCTGATCTAAGCCCAAGGAACCTTAAGTTGCGCAACTACTAACAAAAGGACTCCTCTATACTAAACCAGAAGGTGTTGATCTATGGGAAGGCAAACTGCTGGCCAGACTCTAACCTACAGGATTGCAGACCCTGATCCCGAGATTCAGGAACTCCAGGGGGAACTTGGTTTCTAACCCACAGGACATCTTACAGTGTTTTGCCAGTTTCTATGAGGATCTGTATAGCTCCAAAGCTCATTACTTTGATGAACAACTATACAAATTCCTGGACTCTATAGAAATTTCCCACCTGACGCCTGAGGAGCCTCTGTATTTGTATAGTCCAATCACTAAACTAGAGGTACCAGATGCCCTGGCCTCACTCTCGAAGGGTAAAACCCCTGGAGAAGATGGATTTCCAGTGGCGTGGTATGTCATGTAAGGCAAACCCCTTCTTCTTCCCTCAACAAAATATTCCTAAACTCAATTGAATTAGGCACTCTTCCTCTCTCATTCCATGCTGCAATCATAATTCTGATACAAAGGAAGAGAAGGACCCTGAACAATGTGATGCATATAGGCCAATCTCCCTGATCAACACAGACACCAAAATATTTGTCAAAATCAGAGCAATGCGATTGGTTAAGGTGATCTCCTCCATCATTCACTCCAATCAAACGGGTAATGCCTGAAAAATCCACCTTGACTAACCTCAGACGGGTGTATACACATCTACAAACCCAACATGACAACATAGGCTCCAGGATAATAGTATCTTTAGACGCCGCCAAAGCGTTTGATTCAGTAGAATGGATGTACCTGTGGGAAACTCTCAGGTGCTTTGGATTTGGCCCCCATTTCATAGGCTGGATCCAGCTTCTATATCAAAGGCCAACAGCTCGGATTAAAATTCATGGGGCACTCTCTGATCCCTTTCTATTGGCACGGGGCACCAGGAAAGGGTGTCCCCTGTCGCCGTTTTTATTTGCCATTGCCATCAAGTCACTAGCCCTACTCATAAGGCAGAATCCAGACATAAAAGGGCTAAAAAAACGGCACTCTGGAGGATAAACTGGTGCTTTACACTGACAACCTTTTGCTTTTTCTGGCCGACTGTCAAGACTCTTTATTGAAGACAACATTGAGCCTATAACAAACAAGGGAAAGTTGTGCTCACCACTAATTTTTAAAACCATTAGGAGGGGGTGCAATGAGGCTGTGACCACAAAATACATATACACAAATACAAGAGTCCTCTGCATTCAACCCATTATCAATATATTTAAGACGGAGACATTTTGTGCATACTGCTACTGAAAAATGCCTTACCCTTTAAACAAAACAGGGATTGTTTGTCCATATATTGTAATATATTTAAGCTGACCAACTACGTCACAGTCATCCCATATCTGGCCAGTCCTATGCTCAATTTTATCTGATTCATTATGAATTCTATTGCTTCATTATACATTTTACAAAGGGACTAAGTTTTACCTTAGTCCCTTTGAACATGATATTTTTTGCTCAAATTTCTCCACAAGCAACACAACTCTCCCCTGTGGGTTCCCATAACGTAGAATTATATTCGTAGAATAAACTCCATTCTGATTCCATTCCTATGGGCCAATAAAGTGCCCAGGTTATCGTGGAACGTAATTACGGCCCCAATTCTAGAGGGTGGACTCGGACTCCCACATTTGTATTGTTTTTCAGCAAGTCAAATCCACCACATGCTCAGCTGGTTCCATGTAGATGAATCTGATGTGGGGTCAGTCCTTCTAGCCCTACGAGTGGGATCATGGGAAGCCCTCAGGAACCTGCCTTATAGGAAGCTAGCGGATTATACGTCCTGCCCCTCTACCGTTACAACTCCATACAGAGCGTGGACTGCGGCTCACAAAACGTCAGGTCATATCCCTCAAATTCTGTCACCATATCTGCCGTTATGGAAGAACTCCCACTTGCACCACTTTGTGAGTCTCCAGGACTTTCACTGTTGGCCACAGTTGGGGATCAAGTTTTCGGATGACCTACTGGTGGAGAATAACTTCCCAGTAGGAGAATACAACTGAAGGCCAAAGTAGAAGCCCAGACCATACAATTTTATAGGTATTTAAAACTCAGGCAAGCCCAATTTGGTTCCCTTACTCTGGAATTCAAGACCCCTCCGTCCGAACTCACACTTAGGGACCCTCAGACCCGGATGCTTACCTCTCGACTATACTGAGGCCTGATTGACTTAATCCCCTCACCTTTTGATAGAGCCAAAATGAAATGGTCACACATAAGGCCAGCTATAAATGACGACCAATGGGAGGAGGCAACGGAGTCTATATACAAGGACCTGATCTCCATCAGGGATAGAATGATTCAATTGAAGTTCAGTCACCAATTGTACATGACACCTATAAAATTACAAGAAATGGGTGGGCGTCCGCAGGCGGAGTGTCCCAGGTGCCAAGATCTGAATTCCTCCCTTCTCCACCTGGCATGGGAATGCCCCTCAATAAGAGGATTTTGGTGAGATGTTACCCAATATTTGGAGAATATTCTGGACTTTCCGAATCTCAACACTCTCGACACGTGTCTGCTCGGTCTAATAGATACCTACTTCCCACAAAATAAAACAAAGTCCCTGGCCAGAGTTCTAATATTCTATGCAAAAACATTGATGATAATGAACTGGATGGGGCAGAACACGCCTACGGTGGACCAATGGGTCAATCTTGTTAATAAACTGCTTCCGGCCATTAGGCTCACTTACGATAGTAGAGGATGCCCCGCAAAATTTGTCAAAGTTTGGTCCCTATGGCTTGATCTCCACCCAACTGATAATGTGCATCATCAGTAGTTTGAGAGCTCCTGACATTCCACGAGAGGTTTGGCAGAAAATATTTGGGCGACCTACAAATGCTAAAATGACACTTGTTATATACAGTGCTTGTTAAGCTGTTAACTAGGACACCATCTTTTAGTCTTGTCTTGTTTCTTTTCGCTTTTCTTGTTTAGTATGCTAAAACTCAATAAAAAAACAAGCTTTAAAAAAAAAAAAAAGTTAAATTAAGGGGTTAACTGTTAGTAGGATTTTGAGAGTGATATTCTGAGACAATTTGCAATTAGTTTTAATTTTTTTTTGAGTTATTCAGCAGCTCTCCAGGTTGCCGTTTCCAAAATCTGGTTGCTAGGGTCCAAATTACCCTAGCAACCATTCACTTATTTAAATAAGAGACTTGGATATGAATAGGGGAGGGGCTGAATAGAAATGAGGAGTAATAAAAAGAGCAATAATAGATCTGTAGCTTTACGGAGCACTTGTTTTTAGATGGGGTCAGTGAAGAATCAGAAAAAAAGGTAAATAAAAACCACACTAAAAAGTATATAATGAAGACCAATTGAAACGTTGCGTAGAATTGGCCATTCTATAACATACTAAAAGTTAACTGAAAGGTGAACAGCCCATTTAATGTACAAGTCGATAACCAGGTGATTGTGCAGTTAGCATGAACTACCCACTGACCTTGTCATGCTCCTTTAAACCTTTTTTACATTTTTTTTCTGCCTAGCCCACTTCTGATGACGTCACTTCCCGTTTCCAGCAACGGCACTTCCTGCTTTATGGTGGTCAGCGTGTGGCGGATCAGTTTGCAGATCAGGCAGTTGCGGGTCAGGTAGGTAAAAATGTGGGTGCGGGTTACAGGTCCAGGTTTCAAAAACATTTTCCACGCAGGACTCTACCCCAGGGTGGGGCCACTATATTAAAGAGGTGGTTCACCTTCAAGTTAACTTTTAGTATTTTATAGAATGGCCGATTCTAGGCAACATTCTTCAGACTCTTTCCAGCTTTCAAATGGGGGGGTCACTGACCCCATCTAAAAACCAATGCTCTGGAAGGCTGCAAATGTATTGTTATTGCGTCTTTTACTTTATTCAGGCCACTCCTATTCATATTCCAGTCTATTAATGCATGGTTGCTAGGGTAATTTGGACCCTGGCAACCAGATTGTGGAAACTACAAACTGAATAAAAAGCTAAATGTCTCTAAAACCACAAATAATAAAAAGTGAAAACCAATATATCATACTAAAAGTTAACTTAAAGGGGTTGTTCACCTTTGAGTAAATGTTTAGGATGATGTTGAGAGTGATATCCTGAGACAATTTTCTATTGGTTTCCATTTTTTTTTTATTTACGATTTTTGCATTTTACATATCATTTCTTATAGGAACGATAAGGATAGAAAGAAAGAAGAGAAAAGGGATGGAGGGGGAGGAGGAGGAGTACTGGCAACAGTTCTTAATACGGTAATTCATATTTCAGCTTTGCACATTTGCTCTAGATCTTATTTCTGATACTACTTGGACATTTCGATACAGTTTCTCTCGTATGCTTTTCTTACAACCCGTGCTGATATTGGGTAAATGTTCGTTCATATAGTTGGATGTACTCTATTTCCTTTCTTATCTCTCTTTTTGCCGGTAATGTACTTTTTTTCCCAATGCCGGGCTAGTAGGCTCCTGCCCGCCAGCAGTATTTGCACAATTGTTGTTTTGGAGCTTCGATCTCTTTGGATAGTGTCTTGGCCCAGTAGCGCTAATGCAGGCTGAAACGTGGTTTGTATTTTCATAACTTCTACTATAAGTTGGTTGACACAGTCCCAAAATTCTTTGCAATTGAACATGTCCACCATATGTGCAGGAAAGTGCCCACTTCCTGCTGACACCTCCAGCAAAGGTTTGTTGATTTGGGGAAGGCTTTGTGTTCCTTTTCTGGTGTCATCTGTACATAATCTTGATGGATAGTTCATGATGATTAATGTTCTGGAGAATATTGATGTTTGCCTAAAGAGACGTTGCCATAAGTCCTTGCTTAACGGCATTTGTAGATCGTCCTGCCATCTGTCCATTGCTACTAGGGGTTTTCCTGTATCATAGTCCACTAATAAGTTATAAATAATTGTATTTCTCAAACGTCCCTTGGCAGCACAGGTACCAAAGGGTTAATGTCCTCTTCCCTCTAGGAGGCAGGATGACAGGAAAAAACTGCAGGGCTGCTCCTCCTCTCCCCGACATTAGCCCATCCCACTTTAGTTTTTTGTCATCCTGCTTCCAAGGAGGTAGGTAATATATTTTTTTCCCTTTATTTTTCTAGAAATATCACTTGTATGGGGTATGCTTTTGCGCTGCCCTCATTATTTCTACACGTTTGGGTTTGTGTGCGAGTGTAGCAGGCTTTTACGCTGCGGTACACTTGTGTGTCATGCCTCACTAAACTCAGGAGGGAGAGGCGAGCGCTCTCATAGACACAGCACATATCAGGGCAAGGTATGCGGAGGCGCTACCATATTCCCTATGGAGTGACACGGTCCTCTTTACAACGGCATGCTTCTGCGCTGCTAAAAGTAAAAATCATGGGAAGACATGCTTTCGCGCTGTTATAGGCACAGACAGTAAAGGCATGCTATTGCGCTGCCACAGTCAAGTAAACGGTCGCATTGTTAGACCGACGGTCGCATGAGAAGGTCAGGGGGACATGCGCACGCATTGCGTGATGACGTCATTGACGCGCCAAGCGGTTTCGCGCCGTTCCGTTGTTGCATAGCGCATTGCTGCGCATCAGACAAAGAGGGCTTACTTTCAGCTCTACTCTCTGCCGACATTACCCTGTCCCTCCTGACTAACAAGGTAATCTTTTTGCTTTACCTCTGGGGCTTTTTGGTTGCAATCTGCTTCTTGCCTAGTGCCTTACTAACATAGTGCCTTGCCATTATGGAAGGGGTGACTACTTCTTCACTGGGTCCCAGCCAAATGGGGGAACCTATTCAGCTGCCCTCCAAAAAGCCCTCCAGCAAGCGGCCTAAGACCTCCGCCAGTGGCTCCACAAAAAGACCCAGAATAGACTCCATTCCTCCAGAAAGCAGTCCACCACCACCAGAAATGCCAGACTGGCTCAAGGACTTTCAAAAATCATTTTTGGGGATGACTTCATCCATTGAAAAGCTGGCGACAGCTGCTATGCAAAAGCAAAAACCTAATACTGCTTTACATACTGCTCACCCGAGCACTTCAGAAACATGTCCTGAGTCTTCGGAAGAGGATCCATCCTTAGATCCTAATGATTCTGATTCGGATCAGTTAGACACAGCCTCACAACCTTCAAAAAGGTCACAAACTGAGGCGGTGGACGCACTGTTGGCTGATATGTTTGTCACCTTAGACTTACAAGAGGAAACAAAGGAGATTAAAACCCTGGACAAACTTTTTGGCTCAGTTTCTAAGCCACAGAGACATTTTCCAGTCCACGAAACAGTGGAGGAAGTGATAAAGAAAGAATGGAAATTTCCTGACCGAAAATTATCCAGAGATAAACGGTTGGATAATCTATACCCTTTTCAACAACAATATAAAGACAAATGGGATCAAGTTCCCAAGGTAGATGCCCCGGTGGCGCGACTAGCGAAACGAACAACTATCCCACTGGAAGATGGCACTTCTTTCAAAGACCCTATGGATCGAAAGACCGAAAGTCTGTTAAAGAATATTTTTACTTCCACCACGTCAGCCTTCAAACCTACCATAGCCATGGCTTGTGTAGCACGAACACTTACACTGTGGGCCCAGGAAGCCATACAGGAAGCTTCTGAGGAGGAATTCGACATGTCATCCCACTTCTCTAAGATGCTGAACGCTATTCACTACTTATGTGATGCGTCAATGGATTCGCTTCATCTACTTGCGAAATCATCAGCACTAGCAATCGCTGCTAGAAGGGCATTGTGGCTAAAGCCATGGAGTGCAGATCCGGCCTCCAAAAAGAATCTAGTGTCGCTTCCATTTACAGGAACCACGCTCTTCGGCAGTGAGCTGGATGCGATAATTTCGAAGATTTCAGGGGGTAAGAGCAATTTCTTACCCCAGGACAAGAGATCCAGGCCTCCGCAGAATTCACAACGCTCGTTTCGATATTCCTACAACAAGCGTTTTAAACAGAATTTTTCTAGGAATTCGAGATCTAATACCGGTGCCAACTCTAAGGGTTTCCGGGGTTCTGGAAAGTCAACATGGAACCCACAACGTCGTCAAACCAAGGCGACCACGGTTAAACAAGATTCCTGATGCTTTAGCCGCCTCTATTCCTCAGGAGACGGTAGGGGGACGACTCCGTTTTTTCAAAGAGGCGTGGCTATCGAACACTTCAGACACATGGGTTCACAAAGTAATTACATACGGTTACGAACCTTTTTTCCAGCAACCTCCACCAACCAGATTCTTGATATCCAGAATACCAACCAACCCGGACAAGAAGTCCGATTTCTTTCGCACAATCCAGGAGATGCGAAAAAAGGAGGTCATCGTTCCAGTACCTACATCCCAACGCAATCAAGGTTTTTATTCAAACCTTTTCATGGTTCCCAAAAAGGACGGTTCTCTTCGACCAGTCTTAGATCTAAAGAAACTGAATCGCTTTCTTCAGGTGCCTACTTTCAAGATGGAATCTCTGAGAGCAGTCATCGTCAATGTAGAACAGGGCGATTATTTCACCTCGATAGATTTAAAGGATGCCTATCTACACATCCCCATCCATCCAAGCTATCAAAGATTTCTGCGGTTTGCACTACCCAACGAACATTTTCAGTTTCAAGCTCTACCCTTCGGTCTGGCCACGGCACCGAGAATTTTCACCAAGGTCATGGCCAGACTAGTGGCCTACATGAGGGAACAGCATCTAATCATCATTCCGTATCTGGACGACCTCCTTCTCCGGGCTCCATCCAAAGAGATCGCACGACGACACACAGATACTTGCCAATTCATACTGCAGCAACATGGGTGGATAATTCACCCAGCAAAGAGCTCTTTGTCTCCAGCCCAGTCCATAGTTTTTTTGGGAGCACTCTTCGATTCTCAAAGACACAGGGTGTTCCTCACTCAAGAAAAAAATTCAAAAGCTCATCAAAGCGACTTTGTCGACCATTCACAAGTCAGATATTTCCATAAGAAATGGAATGCATCTCTTGGGATTAATGACAGCCTCGATAGATCTGGTACCTTACGCACAATTCCACATGAGACTGCTTCAACTGGAACTGCTGCGGAAATGGAACAGATCACCAACAACACTCGACGCCAAGATTTGTCTGTCGCGAAACACCAAACAGTCCTTGCTTTGGTGGACACGGAAACAAAACCTGGCAGTGGGACGTGCATGTTCAGTAACAAACTCTCTCATGGTTACCACAGATGCGAGTCTAGCGGGTTGGGGAGGAGTTTTCCAGGACAAGACGGTACAGGGAAAATGGTCACCAACAGAGGCTCAGCTGCCAATCAACGTCATCGAACTTCGAGCTATCCGAAACGCTCTAGTACACTGGACCACGGTTTTCCCGTAAAGATACAAACAGACAATGCTACCGCTGTAGCCTATCTAAATCATCAAGGCGGCACACACAGTCAGACAGTCTGGAAAGAGGCAGCCAAGATACTTACCTGGGCAGAACAAACAGTTCCACAAATTTCAGCCATCTACATTCCAGGCCAGGACAACTGGGAAGCGGACTTTCTCAGTCGGCAGACTCTAGACCCAGCGAATGGAAGCTGAACCGTCAGATATTCGTTCAAATTGCCAACAAATGGGGATGGCCCCAAATCGATCTCATGGCATCGACCTTCAATCACCAGCTACCGATGTACTGCACACGGTACTGAGATTGCAGAGCCACAGCAATAGATGCACTGACTATCAACTGGAACTTCGATCTGGTTTATGTGTTTCCGCCACTACCAATGATTCACAAGGTTCTAAGGAAACTGAAATTACACCATACCACAGCCATTGTAATAGCACCATATTGGCCCAGGAGGGCATGGTTTTCGGACTTGAAGAACATGTCCATAGTCGACCCCTGGAGACTACCACTGTGGCCGGACCTGTTGACCCAGGGTCCATACCGACACCACAATCTCGGCATGCTTGCCCTGACGGCTTGGCTATTGAAACCGCAATATGGTCACAAAAAGGTTTCTCTCACTCAGTAGTGCAGACTCTACTACAAGCCAGAAAGAAATCCACCAAGCGGTCATATCACAGGATCTGGAAAATATTCCTAGATTGGTGCAGCGGCAATCAGTTAAATCATACATCTCTATCTATCTCGGATTTATTGGATTTTCTACAACAGGGCCTGGACAAGGGTCTTGCCACAAGTTCTCTCAAGGTCCAAGTATCGGCGCTCTCAATTTTGCTTCAACAACCTTTAGCTGAGCAAAAAGACGTAAAGACTTTTCTACAAGCCGCACAACATATACGTCCCCGTTGGCGTGCAACTACACCTCCATGGGACCTCACTCTGGTCTTAAACGCACTACAAAAGCCACCATTTGAACCCATGCATTCCATCAGTATAAAAATGTTGTCTCTAAAAGTGGTATTCCTAGTAGCCATAGCATCCGCAAGGCGGGTTTCAGAACTGGCAGCTCTGTCTTGTCGAACGCCCTTATGTGTGATACACGAGGATAAAGTTGTACTTCGTACTCAACCTGAATTCATACCAAAGGTAGTATCTGACTACCACATAAATCAGGACATTGTCTTACCGTCGTTGTGCCCGTAGCCCAAAAATTCTAAAGAGAAGGCACTCCACACACTAGATGTTGTAAGGGCAATCAAGTACTATCTGCATAGAACTCAGGATTTCAGAAAATCCGAGGCTCTCTTTGTTCTCTTTGGAGCGCCTCAGCAAGGTAACCAAGCCAGTTCCGCTTCTCTCAGCAGATGGATCCGAGAGACAATTTTACGGGCTTACGCAGAAAAAGGAAAGCCAGCTCCTTTCAGAGTGACTGCACACTCTACAAGAGCACTGAGTACATCCTGGGCTCAAGCAAATGAGGCATCCGCAGATCAGATTTGTCGTGCGGCCACATGGTCCTCAGTACACACGTTCACAAAATTTTATAAGTTCAATGTTTATGCCTCATCACAGGCAAGTTTTGGCCGCAAAGTTCTACAAGCGGCAGTTTTGTAAGAGTCTCCACCTACTATAATGGAAGGCTTTATATTCTGTTTTTTCGAATTAATCAGTTGCTTCTCTTTACTAAAGTATTTTCTTATTTTCACTGCCCACCCTTCTGCTTTGGGACATAACCCTTTGGTACCTGTGCTGCCAAGGGACGTTTGAGAAAACGAGATTTGTGTACTCACCGATAAATCCGTTTCTCTTAGTCCCGAAAAGGCAGCACAGGATGTTCCCACCCTTTGCTGTATTAATTCCTTTTCATTTATGCTTGATAACAATAACTAAAGTGGGATGGGCTAATGTCGGGGAGAGGAGGAGCAGCCCTGCAGTTTTTTGCCTCCTAGAGGGAAGAGGACATTAACCCTTTGGTACCTGTGCTGCCTGTTCGGGACTTAGAGAAACGGATTTATCGGTGAGTACACAAATCTCGTTTTCCCTTTTTCCTTCCTGTGGGAGCCCAGCATCGAAGTTCAAATCTAGTCGGCTGGTGTGCCCCTAACCATTTGTTCCTTTGGAGATAGTGTTGTGCCCTTAAATAAGTGTAGAATTGGGCACTTGGTAGATCATGTTTCGTTTGTAGGGTGGAAAAGGTTTTTCAATCCATACTGGTCATATAGATCTTTTATTTTTGAAATGCCCGCTTTCTGACATTTCTCTAGATCAAAGTCCTGTATCCCCTCCTCCAAGATGCTGATCGGTAGTAGCGTAGATAATGGGATGCACCATACGTGTTCGGTGATGTGTCCCCATAGTCCATGTGATATTCCAGTGTGTCCAAAGTGAGACTTATATACCCATTTTTTAGCATCCAGAGGTAAGTGCCAGTCGGCCAATTGGTCTAGGATAGTAGCCCCAGGGGTGCTTCGCCAATGAGGCGAGTTGAGGCTGTCGCCTCAGGCAGCAACGCCCCACTAGGTACCAGGGGCAGCAAAAATGCTGCTCCTGGTACTTTAAGAGCGAATTTCCGGGGGAGGGGGGGCAGCAGCAAGTGCTGCTGCCTCAGGTGGTGGAGGGGCCAGGATCGCCCCTGAGTAGCCCTATAGTACAATCGTAGGTTCGGGCATGCCAAACCAGCTTTTTGCTTATGGGCTTGCATAATGTCCTGTGCGAGTCTTGGTTTCTTATGGTTCCATATAAACGCTTGTATTATTCTTTGGAGTTGCTTAAAGAAGGAGTTGTCTAGTGGAATGGCTAAAGCCCTAAATTTGTATAGAATTTTTGGTAAAATCAGCATTTTCGCAGCATTAATTCTGCCTTTCCAGGATACATATGAAGTTTTCCATGTCTGTAAAGTTGTTTGAGTATCTTTGTATTGTGGTGTAATTCTGTTGATAAAGATCTGCTGTTATTTTGCTTCCGAGATAACTGATTGCTGTGGTTTGGTCCAGGTCGTATTTCTTTTTCAGCTTATTGGTATCCGATATTGACATACAAACCGGCATTGCTTGCGTTTTGGTAATATTGAGTTTATAGTATGACAGTTTGCCAAAATGTCCAATCAATTCAAACATCTCCTGTAAGGCAACTTCAGGGTTGGTTATTGTCAGTGCTAATCTTTTGTGCGCTCATAATTGCATAGGCTAATGGTTCAATACTTAAAATGTAGATAAGAGGTGAGAGTGGGCACCTTTGCCTGGTTCCATTTGATAAGGAAAAGGGGGTTTACAGGAAACCATTTACTTGAGCGGTCAGAGTAGAGGGCCATAATGGCAGTTATTAGTGAAGAAGGAATTAGAACGACTCTAGGACCAATTTTAGATATAACCAATTTACCCGATCGAACGCCTTTTCGGCGTTCAATGGCAATACCATAGATGGTATATTATCTTTATGTAGCTGATGTATCAATGTAATAAGCCCTCTAGTATTGTAGTGTTTAACAAATCCTGTCTGGTCGTTACAGACTAAGTGTGGTAGTACTGTCTGAATCCGGTCTGCTAAAATAGATGCATATATTTTTAATAAAGATATCGGGGGTAGTTGGGGCATTTAGTGTTATCTTTCCCTGGCTTGGGGATTGTCGAAATGTATGATTTCAACACTTGAGGAAACTTCCCTGTAGTTGCTGCTGCGTTTAAGGCTCTTGTAAGGTAAGGTGTTAATAGCGTAGCGAGGTTTTATAGTACCTGTTTTGAGGCATATTTTTTATCACCTTCCTAAATGCCTTTGTTGTTATAGGGCTATTTAGGGTTGAGTTTGCTATGGTAGGTATACCTGGTAGTTGTATATGCTCCAGGAACGAGCGTATCTCCACCTCGGTAGGTTTAGTAATAGAGAGGTTATCCTTCATGTTGTAAAGGTCACTATAGAATTGGGCAAATGTATCAGCTATATCTTTTGGGTTGATTTTAACCTCTTGAGTGGTCGAATGTATTTTCCCTATTCTCTGCTGTAATGTTTGTTGAACCAATTGCTTTTTATGAATGGCAGTTGCTCTATTTCCCATGGCATAGTTTATACTCTTGCGTTTAGTAAATTGACTTTGGCATCTGCTTAGAATAAGGAGATTTAGCTCTTCTTTTGGTCCATTTAACTGGCCTATAATATCTGAAGAGGGTGCCGTGCGTTTAAGTTGTTCCAGCTCATTTATTTTATTTAGTAGTTGTTCTTGCTTAGCTCTAGCTAGTTTGGCTTTATAGGCAGCAATACTGATCAGTTGCCCTCTGACCGCTGCCTTATGGTCACACCAGAGGTTTAGGTCTGGCCCGTTAGTGCTATCATTGATGGTAAAGAAATCCGTAATACTAATTGATCCATGGGGGCAAATTCACTAAGTGCCGAACGCTAGCGTTACTTCGCTAGCGTTTGTCATTTTCGTTACTGCGCAAATTCACTAACGAACGCTGGCGTAGTTTCGCTAGTGTTACTTCGCACCCTTACGCCTGGCGAAGTTTTGCTAGCGACGTAACTACGCAAATTCACTAACTTGCGCAGTGTACTGAACGCTACCTTTTACGCTAGACTTCCTTCGCCACCTCAGACCTGGCGAAGCGCAATAGAGTAGATAGGGATTGTCTCAAAAAAAGTCAAAAATTTTTCTAAGTCCCAAAAAACGCTGGCGTGTTTTCTACATTATGGGTGATAGGCTGAAAAAGATCGAAAAAATTTTTGGGGCTCCCCTCCTTCCCCCCTACATTTCCTGACTCATGGCAACTTACCTTAACAGTGGGCACATGTGTAGGGCAAAATAAAATTTTTATTTGATGATTTGAAGGTTTTCTAGGCATTTGTAGTGCTGATACGTATTCCTCCATTGAAATTTGAATTTCGCGCCGTATGCAAATTAGCCTTCGCTAGCGTAACTTCGCTTTACTTAGCGAATCAACGCTAGCGCAACTTCGCAACCTTACGCTACCCCTGAGCGCATCTTCGGATTTTAGTGAATTTGCAAAGCGCTGGCGAAACTACGCCTGGCGAAGTGTGGCGAAGTTACGCCTGGCGCAACTACGAATCTTAGTGAATTTGGTGTTTTTATCTGTAAGAAGCGTGTCATTTAGTCTCCACGGGGGTCTAGTGGTAAACTGATGTTTTTCCTGTAGTATAAATGCGACTAGTGAGTTGTCTGTCCATGTTGTGTTTTTGATTTCACATCTAGGAGTTTGCTTAAGTGTTTGGGGATAGATCAGGAATAGGTCAATTCTCGTATATGATTTGTGATGAGCTGAGTAATAGGTAAAGTCCTTCATGGTAGGATTATGGACTCTCCAAATATCATATAAGTTGTATTGCGCTAGGAGTTTAGTAAAATTTAAAGAGATTTTTTCATTACTGTTTTACGTTATCGTGGGGGTAATAGAGCTGCCTGCGGGGTTCTGTCCATTTCCAGGTCTGGTACATTATTAAAGTCACCACCTATAATGACAATACCCTGTTTGAGACGTTGGACTTGATCTAGGGCTTGTTTTGAGAAAAGATTCTGATTAGTGTTTGGAGAATACAGATTCACCAGGGTATATTGTTGTTGGTTTACATTACAAATTACAATTAAACATCTGCCCTTGGAGTCAGCCAAATGTTGTACACTTGTTATATTTAAAGGGATACTGTCATGTCAAAATGCATCAGTTAATAGTGCTGCTCCAGCAGAATTCTGCGCTGAAATCAATTTTTCAAAAGAGCAAACAGATTTTTTATATTCAGTTTTGAAATCTGACATGGGGCTAGACATATTGTCAGTTTCCCAGCTGACCCCATTCATGTGACTTGTGCTCTGATAAACTTCAGTCACTCTTTACTGCTTTACTGCAAATTGGAGTGAAATCACCCCTCCCCCAGCAGCCTAACAACAGAACAATGGGGAGGTAACCAGATAGCAGCTCCCTAACACAAGATAACAGCTGCCTGGTAGATCTAAGAACAACACTCAATAGTAAAAGCCAGGTCCCACTGAGACTGATTCAGTTACATTAAGTAGGAGAGATAACAGCCTGCCAGAAAGTAGTTCCATCCTAAAGTGCAGGCACAAGTCACATGACTGGGGGCAGCTGGGAAACTGACAATATGTCTAGCCCCATGTCAGATTTCAAAATTGAATATAATGAAATCTGTTTGCTCTTTTGAGAATTGGATTTCAGTGCAGAATTCTGCTGGAGTAGCACTATTAACTGATGTGTTTTTTTAAAAAAACATGTTTTCCCATGACAGTATCCCTTTAAGGATCTTCTAGCCAGAATGGCTACACTTCTTTTTTTCTGCTTTCGATGTTGCCGCTGCTATCATTTTGTATTGCTTATTACCAATCGAGCTTTGATCTTTTGTTCGAAAATATGTTTCTTGGATCCAAATGAATATCTACATTTTGCCTTTTGCACTCTGCTAAGGTCAATGGATGTTTGTGGGGTGTGTTTAAGCCCTTCACATTCATACTAAAACATTTGAGACCCATTGGAACTTGTTGTTGTGCTATAGTGTGTACATTTGGCTGGTTCCTCAGCAGCTGGAACTGATGTTTACTCATTTGTCATGTCAGTCTCCTGGGTAGGATTGAAGGGGTAGAGCAGAAGAGAGAGGAAAGAGAAGTAAACAAAACCATTATAAACATATGTACATTTTGGCCGTTTGTTTAGGCCATTCTCTTTTTGCATACATGCCTTATCTGGGCACACAGTCTAGCAGTAGCAGAGAAAAGAATTGGGGGGGGTGTTTAGATCTTCTGTTGTTGAGATCTTAGTTGTTCTTGTTCCGGTGCCTGGGAACATTAATCCAGGTAAGTGACCCAGGGTTGAAGGTCATTATAGTGGTGGTGGGAGGTTAAGGTTCCCTATGTCTTTGATCCACTCTTCTTCCACGTGCATGCGCTTCCATGCGGCTAATGTGGTTTGTGTTGTGTTTCTACTGGGATATTCCATTGTGTTAATGCTGCTTTTCCTTCCGCTGCAGTGGAGATCATTTTTGTGGTGCCACTGAACAATCAGTTTTGTTGGGTCCCCCCATTTGTACTGTATATGATTCTGGCGTAGCGCCTGAGTTATCACTGCTAACTGGTGTCTCTTAGCCAAAGTTGCTGCTGATAGTTCTGCATAGACTTGTATTTTTTGGAACAGCTGTGGGATATTTTTGTGTTGTCTGGTAAAGAGCATCAGGTCCTCTTTTATGTGATAGAAATGGATTCTGAGGATCACATCTCTGGGTGCTTCACTTGGTGCATTTCTGGGTTCAGGGACCCTGTGGATCCTATCGATGATAAGGTGATCCGTGGGGGTCTCTGGGAGTGCCTTTAATATAAGCTCTTGGGCATATTGGCTTAGTTGAGCCTGCAGGATCTCTTCTGGTACCCCCTGGGCCTCACGTTATTTCTTCTTGATCGATCCTCTATGTCTTCTATCTTATTTTGCAGTCTATCGATCTCGGCATCCCGAGTATTCACTGTGTCTGCCATTGTGTTATGCGCCTCAACCAGTTCCGCCATTTTTGTTTCAACATGGTCTGTGCGCTCAGCTATGACCTGTAACTCTGTTTTTAAGTCTTGCACAGTTGGTTTTGTGTCTGAGCAAATATCTTCCCTGAGTTTTGTAAGCAGCGCTTTTAAATGTGTCTCTGTTAAGCCCTGTGTCCCCTCCTCGTATTTATCTGATTGTTGCGCTCTTTCAGCTCCGTGTCGCACTGGTGAGGAGTCACCCGATGAGGACTGGGCGCCATCTTGGCAATCCTCCAAGAGCGGCGCTTTCGGCTGAGATCCATAGAATGAGGTAAGTTGCAGGGGCTGCTGCTTAGTTCTTCTTCTAGACATGCCAGCGGTTGTTGATTTTCTGCACTTTAGGGCACCCTGGGACTGCTGTTTTTCCACCTTCGTTTGGCACCGAAGCAGGAGCAGTTTAGATATGCGTGTGGTTACATGCACGCGCTGGCCATTCCCCCCGGCTTTCATTTTTTATTTGTGGTTTTTGAGTTATTCAGCAGCTTTTTATTCAGCAGCTCTCCAGTTTGCAGTTTCCAAAATCTGGTTGCTAGGGTCCAAATTACCCTAGTAACCATTGGCTTATTTGAATAAGAGACTGGGATATGATTAGGAGGGGCTCAATAGAAAGAGGAGTGATAAAAAAGAGAAATAATAGATCATTTGTAGCTTTACGGAGCATTTGTTTTTAGATGGGGTCAGTGACTCCCATTTGAAAACTGGAAAGAATCAGAAAAAAAAACCCAATAAAAATTACATTTTGAAGACCAATTAAAAAGTTGCGTAGAATTGGCCATTCTATAACATACTAAAAGTTAACTGAAAGGTGAACTACCTCTTTAAAGGTGAACAGCCCATTTAATGGACAAGTCGATAACCAGGAGATTGTGCCGTTGGCATGAACTACCCACTGACCTTGTCATGCCCAGGACCCAGGGCAGCTGCCCCCATTTTTCGACTCCCCAAGGAAAGCTCTGCTCCCTGGAGTCCCTGGAGCTCATGGAACCCAACCCAAGCCTACGTAAGGGACACCTGGGTGCACAACATGGATTGGTTCATGGCACCCTGGCCAAGGGACAATAGGTTTCAATATTGGGTTACTGGAGGGGATCTACCCAATAACACCCATAGTATTATTTTACTTTCCTTTATCCCACCCCAAATCCTACTTCAGATTAAGCAGACATGCGCCCCTTACACTGGGCTTGGGCAGTACCAGCTACAAATATGTCCTGTCCAATTTGTGCCCCCCTAGAACTGCTGCTGCCAAAATGGCCCTGTAATGTGTATGTTAGATAAGTGCAAGGAGATTCTCATGGCTAATCCCTTGTAAGTATCAATAAGCTTAGGCTGCCTATGTTGTAGTGCCAGGGGCAGTGTTGGACTGGACAAAAAAAACCCGGTGGGCCCCGCCGGCCCAGATCGGCACCTTTTTCCTGCAGTGACTCCCCGACGAAGGGCAAAAACAGTTGCGCACCTTCTTCCTGTATTGCCCGCAGCGCAGTGTGCCGGCTCAGAAAGGGAGGACGGAGGGGGGCCCTCAGACAGCAGCCCCGGGCCCCCCAGTCCGACCCTGGCCAGGGGTGCAATGCCACTCAATCACAGCCGCTCCTCCATTAGGGCTTACGAGGCCCCTTTTGTTGGGATAACAGGAGGGCGAGGGATCTTTTTTAAAGAATATTCAAATTGGTAAAAAAAAAAATATACCAGTCTCCTAATCTGTTACCCCAATGGAGCATCCAAGTGTTGGAGAGCTGATTGGTGCCATTTTCCCTGTGCTCCCAGGCAGGGCAGTCTGAGTACCCCAGGGTAGAGCCCTGTAGGTTGTAGGAAGGACTTTCAGATGCAGGTTGGGGGTCTGAGGGTTTGCAGGTCAAGTTGTGGATCTTATCAAAGTTTTTAAAAAAAAATTTTTCCTGCCTAGCCCACTTCTGATGACGTCACTTCCCGTTTCCAGCAACGGCACTTCCTGCTTTATGGTGGTCAGCGTGTCGCGGATCAGTTTGCAGATCAGGCAGTTGCGGGTCAGGTAGGTAAAAATGTGGGTGTGGGTTACAGGTCCAGGGTTTCAAAATTTGTTTCCTCACAGGACTCAACCCCAGGGTGGGGCCATTATATTAAAGAGGTGGTTCACCTTTAAGTTAATTTTAGTATTTTATTAAATGGCCGATTCTACACAACTTTTGGTCTTCGTTATTTATTTTTCATTATTTTTTTTTTTAATATTTGCCTTCTTCTGACTCTCTTCAGATTTCAAATGGGGGTCACTGACCCCATCTAAAACCAATGCTCAGTAAGGCAACAAATTATTGTTATTCCGACATTTTATTATTCATCTTTCTATTTAGGCCTCTGCCTTTCATACTCCAGTCTCTTATTCAAGTCAATGCTAGGGTAATAAGAACCCTAGCAACCAAATATTGGAAACTGCAAACTGGAGAACTGCTGAATGAAAAGCTAAATAACTCAAAACCACGAATAATAAAAAATGGAAACCAAAATATCATACTAAAAGTTAACTTAAAGGGGTTGTTCACCTTTGAGTTAACTTTTAGTATGATCTTGAGAGTGATATTCTGAGATTTTGCCCTTGGTTTTTAATTTTGTATTTGTGGTTTTTGAGTTGTTTAACGTTTTATTCAGCAGCTCTTTGAATAATCATTTATTTGAATAGGAGACTGGGATATGAATAGGGGAGGGGCTGAATACAAAGAGGCGTAATAAAAAAGAGCAAAAATAGATAATTTGTAGCTTTTTACTTGTATTTTGATGGGGTCAGTGACCCCATTTGAAAACTGGAAAAAAATCAGAAAAAAGGTAAATAAAAAACAATAAAAAGTAAATAATGAAGACCAATTGAAAGTTGCGTAGAATTCGCCATTCTATAACCTACTAAAAGTTAACTGAAAGCTGAACAACCCCTTTAATGGACGAGTGGATAAGCAGGTGATTCGCATGAACTTACGAGGGGTTCCGAGGCCCCTTTGTTGGGATAACAGGAGGGTGAGGGAACTTTTTGAGAGATGAGTCGATCTGCCCGAGGTTCCCCGGCTCTGCTCCGCCGGCAGTAAATAGTTTTGTGCTACTGTATGTTTAATTCATGTGACAAGCAGCAGATAAGAATCCAGAAATGTATGTGTGTGTGTGGCAGCCTCTCAGGAAGGATTGCACAAAGCCACGGAGACAAGTCCCACCTTTAAATGACAAACACAGAAGCCTCTCCGCTTGTTACCTGCCCCTTTATTTTCTTCCCTTCATCTATCGACTTGTGCTAAAGCCTCGCTGTTCCTGCTCAAACTGCTCCTGTTGGCCAATTTGTTTTTATACTCCACTAAATATTTTCTTCTTTCCCTTTTTCACTTGTCTTCTTTCCTCTTTCTTTTCTCAGTTTTTTTTACACTTTTTTTAAAGAATCTTTTACTTTCCATTAAAAGGTTTCTGTGCGTTTCTCCAGGATTTCATCCTTCATTCATTCATTCAACTCTTAGGGCCCCAGGCCACCAATGTTTTTAACTCTTAGGGCCCCAGGCCACCAATGTTTTTAACTCTTAGGGCCCCAGGCCACCAATATTTTTAACTCTTAGGGCCCCAGGGCACCAATGTTTTTAACGCTTAGAGCCACAGGCCACCAATGTTTTTAACTCTTAGGGCCCCAGGCCACCAATGTTTTTAACTCTTAGGGCCCCAGGCCACCAATGTTTTTAACTCCTAGTACCCACGCCACCAATGTTTTTAACTCTTAGGGCCCCAGGCCACCAATGTTTTAACTCCTAGTACCCCACGCCACCAATGTTTTAACTCTTAGGGCCCCAGGCCACCAATGTTTTTAACTCCTAGTACCCCACGCCACCAATGTTTTTAACTCTTAGGGCCCCAGGCCACCAATGTTTTTAACTCTTAGGGCCCCAGGCCACCAATGTTTTTAACTCCTAGTACCCCAGCCACCAATGTTTTTAACTCTAGGGCCCCACGCCACCAATGTTTTTAACTCTTAGGGCCCCAGGCCACCAATGTTTTTAACTCTTAGGGCCCCAGGCCACCAATGTTTTTAACTCTTAGGGCCCCAGGCCAACAATGTTTTTAACTCTTAGGGCCCCAGGCCACCAATGTTTTTAACTCTTAGGGCCCCAGGCCACCAATGTTTTTAACTCAATCGCTTTAGCAGGAACCCCCCACCCCAAAAGGACGTCTCATAACCTGGAGAAAGTGGTACCCAAAAAACAAATACAGTTTAGTCATTGGCCAATATCAAGCTCCTTCATATACTAAATGTCTGGTATAGTGACAATAGGCTGGTGGGAAATGGATGGAATTCCAGTGTTAAGAAAGGGGCCTTGGACTTGAATGGAAATGCTGTTACATTGTGGCCTATGGAGTAAAGCAATATTCTAGTTCCCTCCAATCATTAGAGATCAGTATGTGTCCCTATGTCTTTCAGCCCTGTCATGTACATATTAATCAATTAACCCTGCAGAGATATTAACCCATTCCCTTCTTCAACTTAACCCCTGTATCAGCACCACCACCACCCAGTTTTACCCTCACACAACCGCTCAGTCATCTTTAGTAGAACGAGGCACAGGAGCCCCTTCCCTCAATATTCACCATAGGGATTAAAGAAAAACACAGAGACATATTTATGGAGAAACCTGGCGGTGAGCACAGGATTTATTACAATTAATAGGCAATTTATATTTGGGCCTCCCTAACAGTGGATGATCCAGAGGAAGGAGAAAAATCCTAGAGTGCTATGGGGGCCAATCTGCACTGAAGGTAAAAATTCCTTCCTGACTCCTAGAAACGGCAGTCGGTTCTACACCCTGGATCATGGCTAGACCCCCCCGCCCCCTACCTATACACCCCCCACCTCTTATTCACCCCTCACCTATACACCCCCTCAACCTTCTCCTATACACAACCCCCTACTCTCCCTCCTATACACAACCCCCTACTCTCCCTCCTATACTCAACCACCTACTCTCCCTCCTGTACAAAACCCCCTACTCTCCCTCCTGTACATAACCCCCATTCTCACTCCTGTACACAACCCCCTACTCTCCCTCCTATGCTCAACCCCCTACTCTCCCTCCTGTACATAACCCCCTACTCTCCCTCCTGTACATAACCCCCTACTCTCCCTCCTGTATATAACCCCTACTCTCCCTCCTGTACATAACCCCCACTCTCCCTCCTATACACAACCTCCTACTCTCCCTCTTGTACATAACCCCCACTCTCCCTCTTGTACACAACCCCCTACTCTCTCTCCTGTACACAGAGAATCTGGGAAGGGAGTGTGACTGTGGGATAGCAGGTATAGTAGGGAGAGATGGTGCCTATAGTAACAGTGGATAATAGTCTCTGGGAAGGGAGTGTGACTGTGGGATAGCAGGTATAGTAGGGAGAGATGGTGTCTATAGTAACAGTGGATAATAGTCTCTGGGAAGGGAGTGTGGCTGTGGGATAGCAGGTATAGTAAGTAAAGAAGGTGCTATTAGTAGTAGTTGTAATACCCCAGCACTAACAGAAAACAGATAAAAATCAGTAGTAAGTGGAGGGGTTTATATGAAGCAGTTATTATAATGTATATGTTTATATTGGGATCTTTGTACTGAATTATATGAGAATCTCCTACATGAAGTTTTCAGCAGGGGAACACTAGTTATTGAGCCCCCCAATCAGATTGTTGGATCCCCTAAAGTCTCAATCAGCCCCATATAATTCCTGGGCACCCCAACAGTTGCAGGCTCATCTCCCTCTATAGAGTCCCCCCTGCATTTCTGTAAAATGATTTGTATGAATCACAGCAGCTTTGGTTGGAAAAACCCACATTCATTGAGTTCAACCTTTTGTCCTGGCAAAACCTGACCAACTGCAGGGGGGTATTTGTGCGGCACATACAAGGGGCACAGCCAAAAACTATTGGTACTTCCCACTTGTGTTCATAGGGGAGCAGACCAATAACGTGTGGAGTGAATTGAGATGGCGGTGCTATTACATAGGGGGCACTTTGATGTATATGGGGGTACAGTGTGTGGGTGCTGGGATGTATTTTGGCAGGGGGGTGTCAGACTAGTGTATTGGGTCCTGTGATTCGCTGTCGGCTCAGTGAGGCACTTTAAGAGGCAGTGACACCCCTTTTAAGGGGAATTTTGGTCCTTTCCACTTACACAAACTGCTGCACCACTGACTGTGCTAAATACAATGTGACTGAGATACACCTGTGGCATTTTTGGAGAAACCATTGTATATGTTGCTTGTAACCCACCCAGCACCCATATAATACTGTTACATTATGTACTGTGGAATAAAGTGATATTGTAGTATAATATAGTAAGTAGGGTCTCCTCATATCTGTGTCTTTTGCTCCTTGTGTATTTTAGCCGCATCACATATATATTAACCAATGAATTCCCAGAGCTGAACCCATTCTAACAACCCCCTGCACAGATATTAACCCTGTGTATTTTAGCCCCATCACATACATATTAATCAATGAATTCCCAGATCAGAACCCATTCTAACAACCCCCTGCACAGATATAAAACCATACAAACCTTTAACAAAACCTCTTTCCCACTCTGCCCCACACCTGCCCATTTGAGCAGTCCCCCCACAGTATTAAATGACACAATTGGTCAGTTACCTTTATCAGAATGAGGCACTGGAGCCTCTTACCTCCCCTCAAGATTCACCATAGAGATTCAATAAAAACACAGAGACATATTTATGGGCAAACCTGTTGGTGGGAACAGGATTTATTCATATTAAAGTCAATTTGGGTTGGGCATTCATAACAGCTAATGATCCAGAGGAAGGCAAAAACCCTAGGGAAAAATTCCTTCCTGACTCCAAATGGCAATCGGTATTACTCCCTGGATCATGGCTTAAAGGAACAGTTCAGTGTAAAAATAAAAACTATGCAAAGAGATTGTGCACAATAAAAAATGTTTCTAATATAGAGAGTTAGCCAAAAATGTAATGTATAAAGGCTGGAGTGACTGGATGTCTAACATAATAGCTAGAATATTACTTCCTGTGGCCCCCCTTCAAGTCACTGATTGGTTAGTGGCTGGTAACCAATCAGTGGAAACCGAGAGAGCTGCAAAACAGGAAGTAGTGTTCTGGCTATTATGTTACACATCCATTTACACCAGCGTTCAAATATTAAATTTTTGGCTAACTCACTATATTAGAAACATTATTTTATTTTCACAGTCTATTTACCCAGTTTTTCTATTTACATTAAACTGAACACAGGAATCATATTAAAGGAATCATTCAGTATAAAAATAAACACTGGCTAAATAGATAGTCTGTGCAAAATAAAAAATGTTTCTAATACAGTAAGTTAGCCACAAATGTAATGTATAAAGGCTGGAGTTACTGGATGTCTAACATAATAGCCAGAACACTACTTCTTGATTTGCAGCCCATGTGGCCCCTTCAAGTCACTGATTGGTTAGTGGCTGGTAACCAATCAGTGGAAACCAAGAGAGCTGCAAAGCAGGAAGTAGTGTTCTGGCTCTTATGTAAGACGTCCAGTCACTCAAGCCTTTATACATTACATTTTTGGCTAACTTACTATGTTCAAAATATTTTTTATTTTGCCCAACCTATCTATTTACCTAATGTTTATTTTAATACAGATCAGTTCCTTTAATATGTCTGTGTTTAATTCACTGTAATAGAAGAAAAACTGGGTAAATAGATAGGATGTTTAAAATAAAAAATGTTTCTAATATTGTAAGTTAGCCAAAAATGTAACATATAAAGGCTGGAGAGACTGAATGTCTAACATAATAGCCAGAACACAACTTCCTGATTTGCAGCCCATGTGGCCCCCTTCAAGTCACTGATTGGTTAGTGGCTGGTAACCAATCAGTGGAAACCAAGAGCGCTGCAAAGCAGGAAGTAGTGTTCTGGCTGTCATGTTAGACATCCAGTCACACCAGCCTTTATACATTACATTTTTGGCTAACTTACTATATTAGAAAGATTTTTATTTTGCACATCCTATCTATTTACCTAATGTTTATTTTAATACTGAATGATTCCTTTAATATGTGTGTGTGGAAGGGAGGGTGCATGTGTAAGTGTATGTGTGAATGCTTGTGTGGGTTCCAGTGTGGGTGCAAGGTATTTACGGCGCAGGAGTGGGGCGACGACAGTTTATCCCCCGGAAGAACTTCTTGGTGGAACGCTGCAAAGAAAAGAAATATCTTGTAAATTGTTAAAGAAGAATTAATTACAAATAAATAATTATTAGCATGTCAGCTCTCTAGAATGGCACCTTTTTATTCTTATATCGATCAGCTGGTGTGAGTCTAGTTTCTAGTAGCAAAGTTATTTCCAACAACAGCCCTATGAGAGTTACCAAACCTCCCCATATTGGTCTATAGAGAATCAACAGCGGTATCTGGAGACTTGGCCAGATCTCTGCTCAGAGTCAGTAACCCAGTACAACCTATAGACAGCCATACCCTGGCCAATAGGGGAAATTCTCTGACTGATCAGGCCACAGGCAAAAAAAGACAGAGAACATACAAGGCAGCTATGGCAACCTTTCAATTTCTCCAATCATTTGGGTAGACAGCCTGAACGACTGGAAGGCTATAAAGTACACGAGAGCCAACATGGTGCATTAGCATATGAAAATAGAAAGCCAGTAATATTAGATATATTACCCAGATCCTCTGGAGCCTGATGGCAACCCTTCTTCTCCGGGTTGGCTGCTGCTGTTTTTGTTCAGCAGGAACTTCTTCTTCTAGTTCATGCTTTTTCGCCTCTTGTTCCTCCAGTTGTATCCCCTCTTCTTTCTTTTCGTCAGGAACATCTTTCTCCGGTTCTTCCCCCTTTCTTGGTTTTCAGCAGGAACATCTTCTTCTTGTTCCTGCTTTTGCTCCTCTTCTTCCTCCAGCTCTTTCTTCTTTCCAGTTCTTCCACATCTTGCTGTTCAAGAGGAACTTTCTTCTGTTCTTCTACTCTTTCTTGCTTTTCAGCAGGAACATCTTCCTCTTGTTCCTGCTTTTCCGCCTCTTGTCCTCCAGTTCCATCACCTCCTCTTGCTGTTCATCTTTCTCAGTTCTTCCACATTCTCTGTCTTTTCAGCTGGGCCATCTTCTTCTTCTCCTCTTTGTTCCTCCAGTCCCATCTCCTCTTCTTGTTGTTCTGGAGGAACATCTTTCTCCGGTTCTTCCCTTTTTCTTGGTTTTCAGCAGGAACATCTTCTTCTTGTTCTGCTTTGCTCCTCTTCTTCCTCCAGCTCTATCTCCTCTTCTTTCTCCAGTTCTTCCACATCTTGCTGTTCAAGAGGAACACTTTCTTCTGTTCTTCTACCTCTTCTTGCTTTTCAGCAGGAAACAGTCTTCCTCTCTTGTTCCTGCTTTTCCGCCTCTTGTCCCTCCAGTTCCATCACCTCCTCTTGCTGTTCATCTTTCTCCAGTTCTTCCACATTCTCTGTCTTTTCAGCTGGGCCATCTTCTTCTTGCTCCTCTTGTTCCTCCAGTCCCATCTCCTCTTCTTGTTGTTCTGGAGGAACATCTTTCTCCGGTTCTTCCCCCTTTTCTTGGTTTTCAGCAGGAACATCTTCTTCTTGTTCCTGCTTTTGCTCCTCTTCTTCCTCCAGCTCTATCTCCTCTTCTTTCTCCAGTTCTTCCACATCTTGCTGTTCAAGAGGAACCACTTTCTTCTGTTCTTCTACTCTTCTTGCTTTTCAGCAGGAACATCTTCCTCTTGTTCCTGCTTTTCCGCCTCTTGTCCCTCCAGTTCCATCACCTCCTCTTGCTGTTCATCTTTCTCCAGTTCTTCCACATTCTCTGTCTTTTCAGCTGGACCATCTTCTTCTTGCTCCTCTTGTTCCTCCAGTCCCCATCTCCTCTTCTTGTTGTTCTGGAGGAACATCTTTCTCCAGTTCTTCCATATCCTCTTTCTTTTCTGGAGGAACATCTTCGTCTTGTTCCTTGTTTTTCTCCTCTTGTTCCTCTTCCTTGTGTTCCACCTCTTCTTGCTCCTCCTGATGGTTCTCCTCTTCCTGCAGGTGATCTTCCTCCACTTTCTCCTGTTGACTGGTCCTAAAGGGGATATAATGGAGAACCAATCAGTCAGCGTAATTTGTTTACAAAGTGTTGAGACTACAAATATCATTACTGACAGTAATAATATATTCCCTGATAGTCATTAATGTGTTGATTGGGGGGATTTAGTATATTATATGGGTTGATAAGAGTAAACTGATAGACCAGCTTAAAATTTTTGTGGAAAAAAAGAGCAGGTTTTCCAATATAAATTTTTTTTGCCTTCTTGCTGTGTTAAGATCATTATATAGAACCTATTCCTGTCTGTTCTTTGCCTGGACTGAATGGTTCCTAACTCACAATTCAAACTATTGCAAAGCCACACTTCAACTGGTTGTACAAGTGGACTTTTTCTGTTTAATCCTGATTAGATTAAATTAGATGTCTAATTGTAGGCTGCATCTGAGGAATTCTGGGAGATTGTGGTGGCACCTGCAGTCCAATATGAAACTGTGTAACGATGAAATCAGTGCTCTGACTGGCTACATTCATTTTTTCTTATATATACTATTTGTTTCTTATGCATCAATAAACTGGAATGGAATATTAAATGTAAAATACATACATGGCAAGCTTCTTCCCAGCTCCTTCTCCTTTCTCGAGGAGTTTTCTCTCCATGCCCTCCGATATTGAATCTTAAAGTCTGTTGGGGAAGACACAAGGAAAGGAGCAAAGGGTAAATAAGACATTTATACTCTGTTTTGGAGGAAGCATGAGGGACAGAGACAGTGATCCGGACACTTCTTGAAAGGCTTCAGCAACTCCTCTGGGTCCATGTTGATGTCTCTGAGCTGTGGGAGAAAGAGACTCAATGTTTATCAAACACTGCAATTGTACCTCATGTTATTAGGGTTCCTATGAGGGGCCTCTGTGCAATAACCACACACTGCGCATTCAAACATTTTTGCTTGTTGCTGCTGAAAATGGGACTTTAGGTGGGGGTTTTAGAAGAGATGCCGTCAATAATACTGTTACTACTGTTACTAAGACACCCAGTCACTATATCTAAGATAAATAATGCCACTTACAGGTGATTCGGCAGCTGGAAATCAGCCACAATCTTATCCAGTGTTTCTGTAACATAAAAAAAGTGTCAGAGTGAGGGAGAACATGGATTTAAGCAATAATTATGTCTGTAGGATGGAGGCATAGTAGATGAGAGGGACACGCAGGGCAGAATATGAGAGCAGCCCCGGGCGGGGCCCCTTGGCCTCGGGTTGCAAGTTTTCCATTCATCTGCAGTGTCACTATGGCCACACATCAGTGATATGTATATAATTAATAATTATATATAATAATAGAATATATGATTATATGTTTACTGTCAGTTCTGGTTACAGGGCATTAAGAACCAAAATACTGTAAAATAGGAATTTACAATAAATATTAGTGGCTTCACTCCGCATGTACATGAAGGCCACAGGGCAATGTTTTTACAGACTGGGATAGCATTTTAGTTTTCTTCTCAGTTTTGGGACAATAAAACATATATAATTTCCTTTCTATATATTAGTTTATTGTTGAGGTGCACATAGCTGACTACATGTATAAGCCAAGGCTGGCAATCTAATGCCACACTGATTCAAATAAATTAACAAATCGTTAATGGGACTGAATCAGACGAGGGGCGCAACAGTCCATGGAGAAACAAAAGGCCTGGGGACACAATATTTCTATCAGGTCTGGACTGAGAATCTAAAAAAGGTCTGGCATTTTTCAGGCACACAAGGCCAAACACCCCCACAGCCCACTAAATACTGACTTTCTATGGGACTAAAAGCAGGCCCCTTGCATTTGCCAGAACCGCATAGTTGCCAGTCCGGGCCTGATTTCTATAATAATAACATATCATTTATCGCCTAGTTTAGATTCCTACCAGATTCATGACACATAGATGAAATACAACCAGGTTCGCCCTAGTCAGCCGTACTGGTGGAGGTGCTGCGATATGCGGATCAGGAAGTATGGCATCTGAAAAAGAATTGCCATTGAGCAATTAATACAAGGTTTTAATCTACTGGCTGCATTGTATTTCTACTAGGGGCGCCTGGTTAACCTATTATAGAGCTCAACTGACCAAAATAGTGAAAATAAAAAGGCACTAATAAAATATACTATTTTCCGGGCAAAAATAATCTTTTTTAGAGATAGTTGAAGG
>NC_054375.1:8898337-8920837 GCF_017654675.1 Xenopus laevis
ATAGGAATCTCGTGCCTTAAACTCGGTTTGCCTCTGTCTTACCTTGGATTTATTATGTTTAGGCAAGTTGAGGTTCTGTCCACCAGGGCCCTCGAGTTGTCCGCATACTTCCTCTGGATCTGCGGTGGATCGCATTCCCCGCTTATTGGGCATTCCGCGGCCCTCATCCCCGGTTGTTCCTTTTTCCTCGGCACCGTTACTCCTCTTTGGATCGTCGCAGCCGGTCTCCCCCCTCTCCTCTTCCGTCCAATGGCCCACGGCCTCGCCGTCCCCCTCCAGCTGGGCCTCACCCCGGGCCCCGCTCCGCCCTACCACCGCCCCGCCCTAGTTCGTACCCTTCTCCCCTTTGCCCCTCCGGGCCCTTCCAATTGGGGCTTTTTCGCGGCCAGGACCCAGCCCGCACGCTCTCCTGCCCTCGCCTTTCCTGCCTCTCAGCCCCTTCTTTTTTCACTCTTTCTCGGACATGTGCGCCCCTTCGTTCCCCTTCGCCGCCCTTAGGCGCCGCCGGCCACCGCGCCGCCAGGCTTTCTGTCATGCCCTAGCCTCCTGCCGCCTCGCGGCCTGCCCGCGCCCGCGCCCGCCCTGCGTTCCGCCGCCGGTTGCTGTCTTGCCCGTCTCCCTCCCCTCCGTTTCCCTTGTTCACTGCTGCATTCTCTGTTCCTGGTTTTGCCTCCTTTCAGCACGCGTCTCCCGTGGTCGCATTCTCCCGCTTCGTTCCACTTTCCTCGTAGCTTCTTGCCTGCTCTTCTGCTCCCTCTTCTTCTTGGCTGACTGGCCCGGACCACGCCCCCCCCCCCCTTTCTCGCCCCGCTGCTTCTTGTTCCTATTGCCAGATCGCTTTTTTATTCCCCTTCTTCCCTTCCTGCTATCGCGCCCTCCCGCTTTCTGCTCTACTCACCTTGGCCCCTCTTCGACGCCTTTATTGCTGTCTCCTGTCCGTTCTGGTAGCTCCTAATCTATTCTGCGACCGTCCTTGCCGTTGGCCCTTCTCCCCGCCCGTTCTTGGTCCACCGCCCTCCCTATGCGGCCCTTGTCCTTCCCCCGTCTTCTTTACTCCCTCCTCTTGTTTCTTTTCCGTCCTGTCGCCTTTTCCTGGATCCCCTTGTCCTCCTTCTTTTTTTCCTCTCTTTTGTTCGAACTTGCCCTCCCCCTGCCTCTCGCCTTGTCCTCCCCGTCTAACCTCGTACGCTGTTGCCTTCTGTCCACATTCTCTTCCCTAGGCCTTGTCTATGCCCTCGTCCTTCCCCTCGGACCCCTTACACACCCCTTTGGGTCTATTGCCGCTGCACCCGTTGTCTGTGCATCCCCCAGCCATTACCACGTGTCTTCTGCACACACTTCCTTTCTCTTCCTTCCCGCCGGTCATTTCACTGGTCGCAAAACCAGGATCCTCTCCGTGCAGCTGCTAACTCCTCGTTTGTTCCTGCCACCTTCCCGGTCCTACTGTTGGCCGGTCGCCGCCTTCACTCTGTTCCGGGCTGACTTTGCCCTGCCGGGCCTCTCCGAGGCCTCTCCTTCTCCTCTGCTTCCTCCCCGCTTGCCTGGCCCCTTTCTTTCTTTGCTCCCAGGGCTTCGTGCTCCTCTCTTACGTGCTCTGCCTCCTGACTCCCAATCGTGGGCTTGCCCTCGGCCCCGGTCCTTTAGCGGCCTGCTCTTCTTCTGTTGTCCCCTCCTTCTGCGCCGCAGGCTCACTTCGGCTCTCTTCGCAGGTCCCTCGGTTCTCCTGCCGCGGGGTGGGTCGGTTCTGGCCTGCCTGCTGCCTCAGTTTCCGCCTCCCTCCCCGCCCCTCTTAGTCTTCCGTCCTGCTCTGCCTTCTCACGCAGTCGGCCTCTCCTCTTGGTGTGTTCGCATCTTATCAGGTGTGTATGGGGGCGCTCTGTCTGAAGGCCTTTTTTCGCTCTCTCGCCAGCTCCCTCTCCTGAGATATAGATGTGTGCCTGTTATTTACTGCTCGATTCTCGGAGATCTCTGTGTCTCATGACCGCTAGGCGCATGGCTGCGTATGGTACGAGCGTTAACGTACACCAGCCTCTTCTTTTCTGTTCCTTCCCTGCCCCTGCTCTGTGCTGCTGTCCCTTCTGCGGCATTCGGGCACCAGAAACCCGGGTCCTCTCTTCTCAGGCGATGTCCATCATGCTCGAAGATTTGAAGCCTCTCCCTGTCCCCCTCTCGCTCCTCCTACTGCTCCTTCCTCCCTGGCCGCTCCCGCCCCCCGTGCCATTCTCACTTCTTTACAGCCATTACCTTTTCCTATTACTTCTCTGAACCCACCCTGTAACCTTGGGCTCTCGCCTTTCGCGTCATCCGTAGGGCCGTCTATCCTTTTTTCTGGAACATTGTGCATCCTATTTCATTTCTGCTGCGCCCCTCCGCTAAGTCTATATGCGGATAGACCCCGCGCGCTGCACCGAGCGCTCCTCAATCTGTTCGCATCTGTGTCGTTTAGTGTCCGCACGCTTACCCTTCCCACGCGTGGATTGTTCTTGCCAATAACTGTGCCCCGTTTGCCGTCCTGGCTCTTGCTGCTCTTGCCCCGCTGACCCCTCTAACAATTGTGCCCTTTCGTTGCCACATACTGACTGTGCAAATTACTCGCTCTCTCTATGTATGGTCATATGGATTATGTTTGCCTCTGTCTCCAGTGTTGCTCTATCTTGTTTTCGGTGGGTCCGCGCCTTTTCCCGTTCGGTTTCTGTCGATTCCAGTGGATGAACTTTCCCGTACACTAATAAGTCGCGCGCTCTCACTGTACTTGCGTTGCCCTGTCCCATAAATGGTCTCAAGCACTTGTGTGTGTAGTGCTTTCGTTACTTTTTCTCATGGTCTGCCTCGTTGTTCGCTCGCTATGACCGACATAGCCCTTCACTCAAGCACACATTCAATTGCTTCGCCTACCCAGTTTGTTATAATACTCTCCTAACCTATTCTAGAAAGTGATATATATTTTTTCATTTTTAGGCGACACTTATGTTTGGCTTGACTGCACCGTCCTCTCTTATCATTGCCCCGCACTCGCTGGCATCTCATGTGAAGTTGTGGTCCAGCGTGTTGGTCCACTGGCCACCTGCTCTCTGCCGTATAGTTCCCAAGGTAAGTGGCGGTATTTCCTTTGCCGCTTCTGCGCGGGCTCTTTTTGGAGACATCAAGACTACGAACTTCTCCGTGACCTTTCACATGATATTATTTTAGGGTTTACTTGCTCTTTTCACACCTTTGTGTCGCGCGTGGTGGTGCCTGTTCTACGTGATCTCTCTCTCGCCAGTGTGCATATGCCTCTCCGGCTCACGTTTTCTCCGCACTGTTTACTCACACACACTGTGCCGCCTCTTTGCTGGAGGGGCTTTAATTTAGTGTTGTCTGTGTGTCCTTGCGCTAGAGCCGCCCCCGAACAGGCATTTGGTGCGGCTCTCTCTACTCACTGGTATCGGAGTATATTTTGCCCGCCCGATGTTCTCAGACTTGCATACCCCTTTTACTGGTCCTACGTTCTGATTGGGACCTTCCTGGGCCGCGACTCGGGTCATGGTGAGTCGCTACTGCTCGGCACGTTTGAATTTTGAAGTGCTTGCGGTTCTCTCTTCTTAGTAGCTGCACTCGTTTCTTCCTAGCCAGATTTTGTACTGCCGCTGTCCCAATGGTTCTGACTGAATTTTGTAAAATTGTAGCTAATATGTTTTTATCAAGTATGGAATAGGGTGGGAGAAAGAGGAGTGATGGGGAAGTAGGGGGTGATAGTAAATGAGTGAGAGGGCATAAGCGGTCATAGAAGAGAGATCATTTTATAGGGATTGAAGTTGGGTATTAGATAGTTGGTTGGCTTTGTGTTTAAGTGTATATTCTTAAAGATTTTTTTGAAAAAATTTTATATTAGTGTAAAAAAGGATAGTTGGTGGAATTGTAATAGGGGTGGGAAGCAGAGGCACGTGCCATGGGGACAGTAGGGGGTGATAGTAAATGAGTGGGGGACATACAGCAGGTCCCATAGAAGAGACCCCTAGGGATTTGACAGTTGGTTTTGTCCGTTGGTTGGCTCTGCGTTGTGTATATTCCCTCTGAGACTTTTTTTTTTTCCAAACAACCCTTCTTTTAATGGGAAAAAAGGAGAAATATTTGGGCTACACCCCCCTGACTAGCAGATGTTCCTCTTGTCACTGATTTTAGTGAATTTTGAGATTTTCCCCTAAAATGGGCTTGGGAGGAGCCTTTAATCTTAGTGCTGGTTGGGAGACACAGACCAGGATTTGGCAGTTATACAGGACTATCAGCAAATATTCACATTTATTAATGAAGGGAACATTTGGGGACCCCTGTACCTCACCATAAGCTGCTTAATTTGTGTTCCCAGTACTGACAGACTCCTTAGAGA
The DNA here is from genome assembly GCF_017654675.1 of Xenopus laevis. NCBI lineage: Eukaryota > Metazoa > Chordata > Amphibia > Anura > Pipidae > Xenopus > Xenopus laevis. Next base: position 8,902,704 of record NC_054375.1, read on the forward strand.
TTTGCCCCTCTGCCCCCTGGTATCTGCCCCCAGCCCTGCTCTTATGTACCAACATTGTAGCTAAATACATGTTCCCTTTATCCAAGTCTGGAACTAGGGGTGGGAAGCAGAGGCATGTGCCATGGGGACAGTAGGGGGTGATAGTAAATGAGTGGGGGACATACAGCAGGTCCCATAGAAGAGAGATGACTTTACCCCTAGGTTTTGACAGTTGGTTTTGTCCGTTGGTTGGCTCTGTGTTAAGTGTATGTTGCCTCTAATATTGCCTGTATATTGCCAAATAACCCTTATTTTAATGGAAAAAGAGGGGAAATATTTGGCTTACACCCCCTAACTAGCAGATGTTCCTTTTGTCACTGATTTCAAACAAATGGATGGTTGCTAAGGGCAGAGAGCCTAGCAACCAGATATAAAATGTAAAAAAAAAAGTCCAATTGAAACAGTGGATTTGGTACATTCCTGGCTACTAAACAGCGGATGAAAATCTAACAAACCAATGAGTCTGTCCTTGAGTTGGGGACAAGAAGGATCATTGTTTGATTTTTGGCAACCAATCTATTAATACTAATTTGAACTAGACCATTTATACTACTTGCTATGGTGTTTCTTGTACCCTTGTACCTCTATAACTGGGCTGTTCTTACTAACGTGGAGTAAATTGCACCAGTGTACTATGTCCTTGCTTTATCGGTGCCAATGCTCATTTCTTATTGGCCGCTATGATCAGACTTACAGTTTTGTACAATCTGATGCTGAATGCATTATCTGTGTATTAATTGTTATTCTCTCTCTCTATACAGACATCGGGCTACAGCGCGTTACCTGCGATTTTTGTGATTTTTTTGCAAGATCTGCAAGTTTGCTGCTCATTGTCATCAGAGCATTTTTTGGCTTCCCCCTAGTTTGATATAATCCATCCTTATCAGAACTAGTTTTTTGGGATAGCCAGGGTCTCCTCAGGGAGACCCCTTGGGGTACCCGGCCTTGTGCCGGTCCCTTTTTTTTTCATCCAGAAGCGACAACATCTTCAACTTCTGCGTTTTTTTGAAAGGTAACCTTGAAAAAATCCAATTGATACTTGTATTATATCTGTTAAAGCAACTCTACCCTAAATTCACATGAGACTTTGTATTAACCCCAGTGTTTTCCCACTCTGCACCCAATACACTATGGCTCCTGTAAATGTAAATGCAGATCAATGAAGTGTAAAGAATGCTCTGCGAGGGTAAAGGTTCACCTTTAAAGGATAAGTAAACCTTAAAAATAAGTGAATGTAAAATTGATGAGGGGCTATTTTAAGCACTTTTATAATTTACATTATTTATTTTCTTTTTATTCCAAGATATTAAGGGATACATGTACTGTTAATATGAATGAATTTTGTTAGCTAACATCCCTTAAAAGAATCAAATTCAACACAATCACCAGCATTATAATGAGCCATTTAACATTGAGGGTAACAATGTGCCATAAAATAAAGATAAGGAAATATCTGTTTCTTAATCTCGTACTTTATTTCTACCTGATAACACTTAAACTACACAATAACGACTGTCACATTCATATTAAAGTCTTTGAAAACGTGAAACTATTGCTGTGCCGAATATATTGCTGATTTGTATCATTTTTCTTCCTTTAGACTGACTGAAACATCATGGACCGCTCCTAGAGATGGAGGTAATGTAAGGGTTTCTTTTGTACTTCCAAAAAAGAGAAAAAACATTCCCCTCATCTAAACTGGAAGTTCTGGTGGGAGCTGCATACCATGATACAGGCGGCATTTACACCCAGGGCCGCCATCAGGGGGGAGAGAGGGGGCCCGAGGGTAAGGGGGCCTGGCCACGCCACACTTACTTGCATTAGCCGGGGCCCCCTGCTTTCTAATAGCTGCCGACTTCGGAAGGCAGGGAGGGGGCACAGGGGGAGGTCTTTCTGTCCATTTACTTTCTCTTATTGGTCAACAGAGTTTAAGTCTGAGTTGAGTGGCTGGATTGGATAGCTGAGGTTTTGAACTTCCCCTCCAGCTCATCCAATCACCATGCAGCTTTACCGGGACTTGAAATTCTGTGACCTATAAGGGAAGAAAATGCTGCTCCCCTCCTCCCTTCTGCAGTTGGCAGCTCACTTACAGCAGGTGGGCCACACTAATGAATTAAGTGCAACATGGCAGGGCCCCCTAAAGATAACCCTTTGTGGTACCTGTTGTGTGGTGGGGCCCTGGTCACCAATTTTCTTTCAAACTTCTGGGGGGGCAAGTTTTTTTTTTTACATGGATGTTTAAGGGGGGCCCTGGCCACGAATTTTCTTATAATGTGGGGGGACCCTGGCAACCAATTTTTTTTTCCCATGTGGGGTCCGAGCCACCAATATTTTTTAATGGGGGGCCCTGACCCACCAATAGTTTTGTATTTTTTATTAACATGTGGGAACCCTAGCCACCAATGTGGGGGGTGGACCTGTGGGGTGGGGAGGGCGGACCTGTAGGTGGGGCTTGTGGTGGGCTCAGCGAAGGGGGCCCGAGGAAATTTTGTCATATGGGGCCCTGCGATTTCTGATGGCAGCCCTGTTTTACACCCATTCTAAATTGTATTTCTCTTTCTTTTCTTACAGGCGGTTTTGTTGACCCGGAAGAACTTCAGGGAGGAGGAGGAGACAGACATCGAGAGTCTCCCTCTATTTTTATGGTAAATATTATATGAATCATCCATTCCTTTATTCAATGGGCTTCTCAGTAGGCTGCTAGGGTTTTCAAAGGCTGTAGCACTGGTTTATTATTATTATTATTAATAATAATAACATGTATTTATATAGCGCCAACATATTTTGCAGTGCTGTAAAGTTAATGTGTTTATACAACTAAGTCACATTAATTACAAACATAGAACATAGGGAGTTACATACATCACAACCAATACCGGTACAAAAAGAGCTTACAATCTAAATGGAAGGGAATAAGACACAAGGCGTGGGATCAGATATAAGCGGGTGAGAGATGTAGTACTGTATGTGGTATTGCATTTGGTAGTTAAGCAGAGGTAGGGAGGGTTCTCTAAATAAGTGTATTTTAAGAGATCTTTTGAAGGCAGAAAGGTTGGGAGAAAATGTCAGAGAGAGAATTGTATGTGAATGTCCTTCCCTCCTTTAGCTCAGTGTTTCATGGAAATGTTTTTTCCCTTGCAGAACATCACTACAGGAGAGAGTTCGGGAAGATCGACGACTTGTAAGTAAAACAGAAATCTGCTTATTTTTGGGAATTGTTGGCCATTGCCCCGGGGGGCGGGGGGTGTAGGAGAGATAAGGGGGCAAAATGGGATCCCTCATTGGCCTCAGAATTTGGTCAATTGACCTGTCCTGTATTGTTTGGCCCCTGAGACACTATCACTTGGGGGTCTGAATAAAGTACAAGGTATGCCAGGGGCCAGACACATGCACCCAATCACCCATTCTCTAATTGAAGCATCACATAGTAAATAAACCCCCTGCTTCAAGATTGGATGGACTTTGGCCATCTGCTCCACACAAGGGCCCTATTTATAAATATTCATCGTAAGCAATTTAGAACATTTATAGCTGACTTTTCCTCCTTCAACTATCTCTAAAAAAGATTATTTTGCCGGATATTGTTCTTTTATTAGTGCCTTTTTATCTTCACTGTTTTTAGATCATTTGGGCTCTATATAGGTTAACCAGGGCCCAGACATAGTAGAAATGCAATGCAGCAGTAGATAAAACCTTGTATTAATGCTCAATGGCAATTCTTTTTCAGAGCCAACTTCCTGATCCGATATGCAGCCACCCACCAGTACCTGACTAGGGCGAACCTCGTCTACTTCATCTACGTGGTCATGAATCAGGTAAGGATCCAAAATAGGGAATAAATGATATGTTATTATTATTATTATAGAAATCAGGCCCGGACTGGCAATCTATGGGTTCTGGCAAATGCCAGAGGGGCTGCTTTTAGGTCCCATAGAAAGTCAGTATTTAGTGGGCTGGTGGGGGCTGTTTGGGCCTCTATGTGGGCTGATTGGGCTTCTGTGTAACTGAAATGCCAGGACCTTTTTTAATTCTCAGTCCAGATCTGATAGAAATATTGTATCCCCAGGCCTTTTGTGTCTCATGGACTGTTGCGCCCCTGGTCTGATTCAGTCCATTAACTATTTGTAATTTATTTTGAATCAGTGTGGCATTAGATTGCCAGCTCTTGGCTTATACAATGTAGTCAGCTATTGCACCTCCAGCCAATAAACTAATTATAGAGGAGCATATATATGTTTTATGTCCCAAACTGAGAAGAAAACTAAAAATGTTATCCCCATGTCTGTAAAAACATTGCCCTGTGGCCTTCATGTACATGCGGGTGAAGCACTAATATTTATTGTAAATTCCTATTGTTGCCATTATTTGGTTCGTATGCCCTTTAAACCAGTAACTGACAGTAACCCATATAATCATATATCTAATTATTATTATTATTATAATTATATACATATCACTGATGTGTGGCCTATAGTGACACTGCAGGTGAATGGGAACTGCACAGCAGCGCTGCTCCATATTTCTGCTTCTCATCTACCTGATAATATTGCTTAATCCATTTCTCCCTCACTCTGACACTTTTTTTTTATGTTACAGGAACAACTGGATAAGATTGTGGCTGATTTCCAGCTGCCGGAATCACCTGTAAGTGGCATTATTAGTCTTATTATTAGTGACTGGGTGTCTTAGTAACAGTAGTAACAGTATTATTGACTGGATCTCTTCTAAACTCACCCACCTAAGTCCCATTTTCAGCAGCAACAAAGCAAAAGCAAAAACTGTTGCAATGCAGTGTGGGTTATGCACAGAGGCCCCTCATAGGAACCCCTAATAACATGGGTACAATGCAGTGTTTGTATAACATTGAGTCTCTTCTCCCACAGCTCAGAGACATCAAAATGGATCCAGAGGAGGTTGCTGAAGCCTTGAAAGTAAGTGTCCGGATCACTGTCTCTGTCCCTCATCCTTCCTCCAATACAGAGTATAAATGTTTATTTACCCTTTGCTCCTCTCCTTGTGTCTTCCCCGACAGGCTTTAAGATCAATATCGGAGGGCATGGAGAGAAAACTCCTCGAGAAGGAGAAGGAGCTGGAAGAAGCTGCCATGTATGTATTTTACATTTAATATTCCATTCCAGTTTATGATGCATAAGAACAGTATATATATAAGAAAAAATGGATGTAGCCAGTCAGAGCACTGATTTCATCGTTACACAGTTTCATATTGGACTGCAGGTGCCACCCACAATCTCCCAGAATTCCTCAGCTGCAGCCTACAATTAGACATCTAATTTAATCTAATCAGGATTAAACAGAAAAAGTCACTTGTACAACCAGTTGAAGTGTGGCTTTGCAATAGTTTGAATTGTGAGTTAAGAACCATTCAGTCCAGGCAAAGAAATAGGTTCTATATAATGATCTTAACACAGCAAGAAGGCAGAAAAAATTTATATTGGAAAACCTGGTCTTTTTATCCCAGTTTCCACAAAAATATGAGCTGGTCTATCAGTTTACCCTTAGCTACCCATATAATATACTAAATCTGCCCCATCAACACATCAAATATCATCAGGGAATATATTATTACTTCAGTAATGATATTTGTAGTCTCAACACTTTGGAAACAAATTACACTGACTAATTGTTCTCCATTATATCCCCTTTAGGACCAGTCAACAGGAAAAAGTGGAGGAAGATCACCTGCAGGAAGAGGAGAACCATCGGGAGGAGCAAGAAGAGGTGGAACACCATGAAGAGGAACAAGAGGAGCAAAAGAAAGATCAAGATGAAGATGTTCCTGCTGAAAAGAAAGAGGATATGGAAGAACTGGAGAAGGAGGTTCCTCCAGAACAGCAAGAGGAGGAGATGGAACAAGAGGAGCAAAAAAAGGAGCAAGACGAAGATGGTCCTGCTGAAAAGAAAGAGGATATGGAAGAACTGGAGAAGGAGGTTCCTACAGAACAGCAAGAGGAGGAGATGGAACTGGAGGAACAAGAGGAGCAAAAGAAGGAACAAGATGAAGATATTCCTGCTGAAAAGAAAGAGGATATGGAAGAACTGGAGAAGGAGGTTCCTCCAGAACAGCAAAAGGAGGAGATGGAACTGGAGGGACAAGAGCAGCAAAAGCAGGAACAAGAGGAAGATGTTCCTGCTGAACAGCAAGAAGAGGCAGAAGAACAGAAGAAAGTGGTTCCTCTTGAACAGCAAGAAGACATGGAAGAACTGGAGAAAGAAGAGGTGATAGAAGTGGAGGAAGAAGAGGAACAAAAGCAGGAACAAGAAGAAGATGTTCCTGCTGAACACCAAGAAAAGGGGGAAGAACTGGAGATAGATATTCCTGCCGAAATTAAAGAAGAGGTGATAGAACTGGAGGAACAAGAGGAGCAAAAGAAGGAACAAGATGAAGATATTCCTGCTGAAAAGAAAGAGGATATGGAAGAACTGGAGAAGGAGGTTCCTCCAGAACAGCAAAAGGACGAGATGGAACTGGAGGGACAAGAGCAGCAAAAGCAGGAACAAGAGGAAGATGTTCCTGCTGAACAGCAAGAAGAGGCAGAAGAACAGAAGAAAGTGGTTCCTCTTGAACAGCAAGAAGACATGGAAGAACTGGAGAAAGAAGAGGTGATAGAAGTGGAGGAAGAAGAGGAACAAAAGCAGGAACAAGAAGAAGATGTTCCTGCTGAACACCAAGAAAAGGGGGAAGAACTGGAGATAGATATTCCTGCCGAAATTAAAGAAGAGGTGATAGAACTGGAGGAACAAGAGCAGAAAAAGCATGATCTAGAAGAAGTTCCTGCTGAGCAAAAACAGCAGCAGCCAACCCGGAGAAGAAGGGTTGCAATCAGGCTCCAGAGGATCTGGGTAATATATCTAATTACTGGCTTTCTACTTTCATATTCTAATACACCATGTTGGCTCTCGTGTACTTTATAGCCTTCCAGTCGTTCAGGCTGTCTACCCAAATGATTGGAGAAATTGAAAGGTTGCCATAGCTGCCTTGTATGTTCTCTGTCTTTTTTTGCCTGTGGCCTGATCAGTCAGAGAATTTCCCCTATTGGCCAGGGTATGGCTGTCTATAGGTTGTACTGGGTTACTGACTCTGAGCAGAGATCTGGCCAAGTCTCCAGATACCGCTGTTGATTCTCTATAGACCAATTAGGGGGAGGTTTGGTAACTCTCATAGGGCTGTTGTAGCTCTTCCCTTCTTTGGAAATAACTTTGCCACTAGAAACTAGACTCACACCAGCTGATCAATATAAGAATAAAAGGTGCCATTCCAGAGAGCTGACATGCTAATAATTATTTATCTGTAATTAATTCTTCTTTAACAATTTACAAGATATTTCTTTTCTTTGCAGCGTTCCACCAAGAAGTTCTTCCGAGGGATAAACTGTCGTCGCCCCACTCCTGCGCCGTAAATACTTTGCACCCACACTGGAACCCACACAAGCATTCACACATACACTTACACACGCACCCTCCCTTCCACACACACATATTAAATGAATCATTCAGTATTAAAATAAACATTAGGTAAATAGATAGGATGTGCAAAATAAAAAAATCTTTTGAATATAGTGAGTTAGCCAAAAATGTTATGTATAAAGGCTGGTGTGACTGGATGTCTAACATAACAGCCAGAAAACTACTTCCTGCTTTGCAGCTCTCTTGGTTTCCACTGATTGGTTACCAGCCACTAACCAATCAGTGACTTGAAGGGGCTACATGGGCTGCAAATCAGGAAGTTGTGTTCTGGCTATTATGTCAGACATTCAGTCACTCCAGCCTTTATATGTTACATTTTTGGCTAACTTACAATATTAGAAACATTTTTTATTTTAAACATCCTATCTATTTACCCAGTTTTTTCTTCTTTTACAGTGAACTAAAGACAGACATATTAAAGGAACTGATCTGTATTAAATTCAACTTTAGGTAAATAGATAGGTTGGGCAAAATAAAAAATCTTTTGAATATAGTGAGTTAGCCAAAAATGTAATGTATAAAGGCTGGAGTGACTGGATGTCTAACATAAGAGCCAGAACACTACTTCCTGCTTTGCAGCTCTCTTGGTTTCCACTGATTGGTTACCAGCCAATAACCAATCAGTGACTTGAAGGGGGCCACATGGGCTGCAAATCAGGAAGTAGTGTTCTGGCTATTATGTTAGACATTCAGTCACTCCAGCCTTTATACATTACATTTTTGGCAAACTTACTATATTAGAAACATTTTTTATTTTGCACTGACTATCTATTTAGCCAGTGTTTATTTTTATACCGAATGATTCCTTTAATAGGATTCCTGTGTTCAGTTTAATGTAAATAGAAAAACTGGGTAAATAGACTGTGAAAATAAAATAATGTTTCTAATATAGCGAGTTAGCCAATAATGTAATGTTTGAAGGCTGGTGTAAATGGATGTGTAACATAATAGCCAGAACACTACTTCCTGTTTTGCAGCTCTCTTAGTTTCCACTGATTGGTTACCAGCCACTAACCAATCAGTGACTTGAAGGGGGGCCACAGGAAGTAATATTCTGGCTATTATGTTAGACATCCAGTCACTCCAGCCTTTATACATTACATTTTTTGGCTAACTCACTATATTAGAAACATTTTTATTGTGCACAATCTATTTGCACAGTGTTTATTTTTACACTGAACTGTTTCTTTAAGCCATGATCCAGGGAGTAATACCGATTGCCATTTGGAGTCAGGAAGGAATTTTTCCCTAGGGTTTTTTGCCTTCCTCTGGATCATTAGCTGTTATGAATGCCCAACCCAAATTGACGTTAAAATTAATAAATCCTGTTCCCACCAACAGGTTTGCCCATAAATATGTCTCTGTGTTTTTATTGAATCTCTATGGTGAATCTTGAGGGGAGGTAAGAGGCTCCAGTGCCTCATTCTGATAAAGGCAACTGACCAATTGTGTCATTTAATACTGTGGGGGGACTGCTCAAATGGGCAGGTGTGGGGCAGAGTGGGAAAGAGGTTTTGTTAAAGGTTTGTATGGTTTTATATCTGTGCAGGGGGTTGTTAGAATGGGTTCTGCTGTGGGAATTCATTGGTTAATATGTAAGTGATGTCCTGAAATACACAGGGTTAATATCTGTGCAGGGGGTTGTTTGAATGGTTTCTGCTCTGGGAATTCATTGGTTAAATGTACGTGATGGGCTGAAATACACAGGGTTAATCTCTGTGCAGGGGGTTGTTAGAATGGGTTATGCTCTGGGAATTCATTGGTTAATATGTATGTGATGGGGCTAAAATATACAGGGTTAATATCTATGCAGGGGGTTGTTAGAATGGGTTCTGATTTGGGAATTCATTGGTTAATATGTATGTGATGGGGCTAAAATACACAGGGTTAATATCTATGCAGGGGGTTGTTAGAATGGTTTCTGCTCTGGGAATTTATTGGTTAATATGTAAGTGATGGGCTGAAATACACAGGGTTAATATCTATGCAGGGGGTTGTTAGAATGGTTTCTGATCTGGGAATTCATTGGTTAATATGTAAGTGATGGGCTAATATACACAGGGTTAATATCTATGCAGGGGGTTGTTAGAATGGGTTCTGATCTGGGAATTCATTGGTTAATATGTAAGTGATGGGGCTAATATACACAGGGTTAATATCTATGCAGGGGGTTGTTAGAACGGTTTCTGCTCTGGGAATTCATTGGTTAATATGTATGTGATGGGGCTAAAATACACAGGGTTAATATCTGTGCAGGGGGTTGTTAGAATGGTTTCTGCTCTGGGAATTCATTGGTTAATATGTAAGTGATGGGGCTAAAATACACAGGGTTAATATCTGTGCAGGGGGTTGTTAGAATGGTTTCTGCTCTGGGAATTCATTGGTTAATATGTAAGTGATGGGCTGAAATACACAGGGTTAATATCTGTGCAGGGGGTTGTTAGAATGGTTTCTGCTCTGGGAATTCATTGGTTAATATGTAAGTGATGGGCTGAAATACAGAAGGAGCAATAGACACAGATATGAGGAGACCCTACTTACTATATTATACTACAATATTCCTTTATTCCACAGTACATAATGTAACAGTATTATATGGGTGCTGGGTGGGTTACAAGCAACATATACAATAGTTTCTCCAAAAATGCCCCAGGTGTATCTCAGTCACATTGTATTTAGCACAGTCAGTGGTGCAGCAGTTTGTGTAAGTGGAAAGGACCAAAATTCCCCTTAAAAGGGGTGTCACTGCCTCTTAAAGTGCCTCACTGAGCCGACAGCGAATCACAGGACCCAATAAACTAGTCTGACACCCCCCGCCAAAATACATCCCAGCACCCACACACTGTACCCCCATATATATCAAAGTGCCCCCTATGTAATAGCACCGCCATCTCAATTCACTCCACACGTTATTTGTCTGCCCCCCTATGAACACAAGTGGGAAGGTACCAATAGTTTTTGGCTGTGCCCCTTGTATGTGCCGCACAAATACCCCCCTGCAGTTGGTCAGGTTTTGCCAGGACAAAAGGTTGAACTCAATGAATGTGGGTTTTTTCCAACCAAAGCTGCTGTGATTCATACAAATCATTTTACAGAAATGCAGGGGGGACTCTATAGAGGGAGATGAGCCTGCAACTGTTGGGGGTGCCCAGGAATTATATGGGGCCGATTGGTACTTTTGGGGATCCAACAATCTGATTGGGGGGCTCAATAACTAGTGTTTCCACTGCTGAAAAATTCATGTAGGAGATTCTCATATAATTCAGTACAAAGATCCCCAATATAAACATATACATTATAATAACTGCTTCATATAAACCCCTCCACTTACTACTGATTTTTATCTGCTTTCTGGGTTAGTGCTGGGGTATTACAACTACTACTAATAGCACCATCTCTCCCTACATACCTGCTATCCCACAGTCACAACTCCCTTCCCAGAGACTATTATCCACTGTTACTATAGGCACCATCTCTCCCTACTATACCTGCTATCCACAGTCACACTCCCTTCCCAGAGACTATTATCCACTGTTTACTATAGGCACCATCTCTCCCTACTATACCTGCTTATCTCAGCAGTCACACTCCTTCCCAGAGACTATTATCCACTGTTACTAATAGGCACCATCTCTCCCTACTATAGTACCTGCTATCCCACAGTCACACTCCCTTCCCAGAGACTATTATCCACTGTTACTATAGATACCATCTCTCCCTACTATCCTGCTTATCCCACAGTCACACTCCCTTTCCCAGAGACTATTATCCATTGTTACTATAAGACACCATCTCTCCCTACTATACCTGCTATCCCACCAGTCACGGCCTCCCTTCCCAGACGACTAATTATCCCACTGTTACTATATGACACCATCTCTCGTCCTACTATGACCTGCTATCCCCCACAGTCGACGCTCCCCATTCCCAGAGACTATTATTCCAATCTGTTACTATAGACACCATTCTCCTACTATACCTGCTAAATCCACAGTCACACTCCCCTTCCCATAAACGAGGGAGGAGAAAAGACTATTATCCACTGTTACTATAGGCACCATCTGCTCCCTACATTACTGCTATCCCACAGTCCACACCTCCTTCCCAGAGACTATAAATCACTGTTTACTATACGACGCCATCTCCTACCCTACCTATACCTGCTATCCCACAGTCACAACTCCCTTCCCAGAGAACCTATTATCTACTGTAACTATAAGGCGACCATCTCTCCTAACTATAACCTGCTATCCTCACAGTCACACTCCTTTCCCAGAGACTATTATCCACTGTTACTATGGCAACATTTCTCCACTACTATAGACCTGCTTAATCCCACCAGTCACATCTCCTTCCCAGAGACTAATTATCCCATCGTTTACATAGGCACCATCTCTCCCCTACTATACCTGCTATCCCACAGTCACACTCCCTTCCCCAAGAGACTATTATCCATGTTACTATAGGCACCATCTCTCCCTACTATACCTGCTATCCCACAGTGCTACTCCTTCCAGAGACTATTATCCCACTCGTTACTATAGGCACCATCTCTTCATTTCTACTATAAACCTGCTAATCCCACAGTCACAATACAATCCCTTCAGGAGACTATTATCCACTGTTACTATAGCACCATCTCTCCCTACTATACCTGCTATCCACAGTCACACTCCCTTCCAGAGCCCTATTTATCCACTGTTACTATATGGCTACCACTCTCTCCCTACTACAAGCTGCTATCCACAGTCACATCCCTTCTCCAGAGACTAATTATCCCACTGTTACTGATAGGCACCATCTCTCCTATAACCGTTGCTCACATCACCCCAGTCCCAACCCCTTCCCAGAGACTATTTATCCCACGTTTTACTATAGGCACCATAACTCTCCCTAACTATAACCTGCTATCCCACAGTCACACTCCCTTCCCAGAGACTATTATCCAGTGTTACTATAGGCAACCATCTCTCTACTATACCTGTCCTAACGTAAATATAACTAGCCCCTTCCCAGCACTGGACTGGGGACCATTAGGAATGGGCAGTTTATGGCCAAGGAAAACATCTTTATTAATACACAAGGATATATCTTGTATATAAATGATATGAAATTATAAGTTTAACTATGATTACCTTATAATAAAGTCGATGCTCTGCTGATCGGGAACACTGGAAAAGAAAAGGGTTTGTCCGCTAAATCGTGATCCATTTGCTCCGGGTTCCCTTCCTACAACCCAACACAACATATAGACGACTCCAATAAAACATCGACAAAACTCATATATTTATATAATAAACCATAATATAAGCATTGTGCCTAAAATTGGATCAAGAGATTTACGAAGCAAAAGACAGGTGGGATACGTTCCATATTATTTCTAGGTTAGAGTTACAATAGGAGGGGTTAGAGCTGCTCGAGGCTCAGCTACAAGTTATCACCTGTACAGGGTTACTGTGAAGAACAACGTTACCATTGAGGTGCAAGCCCAGGCCTCCGGCCAAGTGCCACTAACACAATCAGAGTCCCTTCATTGGCTGTGACCAATCAGGATCCGGAGAATTAGATGTTTCAGGCGGACCCCCCTCCCTTAATTATACTAAATATCTTACCAAAAACTACAGTTAAAACGCACTCCACCTTCTGAGTGAGAAACGCCCCTTGAAAACAAACCCACAGGCAATTTGAACGTCAGCGCAAATATAATAATGACGTATAAGAAAGTGGCTGGAGACTGTCGTTGCCCGTTGGCTCCTTATATAAAGCCCATCTCCATATGGATTCCAGCTGTCCTGTTCTCTTCTCATTTATATTTTCTGCTTTGGCTATTGGTCATTCAGTGTTTTGGATTGGGCCTGTCTTGGCCACGTCCCTATTTCTACCTCAGATTCCTTTTCTCACATCTTTCCTAAGGGCAGAAGAACCATCAGCAGCAGCCCCGTTCATTTTGCAAAGAATCCCTTCATTCCTCAGCCAACCAACAGCTGAATGTTCACTTTAACTACTGCCCATTTTAGAAGATAATCAGCCGTTTAACCGGCCCGTGTAGGGCCACCTTTAGTTAGGACAGAGTAAGAAATAGGGCCCCTTAGCCAAGACAGGGCCAACAAAACCACTGAATGATCAATAGCCAAAGGCAGAAAATATAAATGAGAAGAGAACAGGACAGCTGGAATCCATATGGAGATGGGCTTATATAAGGAGCCAACGGGCAACGACAGTCTCCAGCCACTTCTTATACGTCATTATTATATTTGGCTGACGTTCAAATTGCCTGTGGGTTTGTTCAAGTGGGCGTGTCTCACTCAGAGGGTGGGAGTGGTTAACTGTAGTTTTTGGTAAGATATTTAGTATATAAGGAGGGGGGTCCGCCTGAAACATCTAATCTCCGGGATCTGATTGGTCACAGCCATGAAGGGGACTCTGATTGTGTTAGTGGCATTGGCCGGAGCCTGGGCTGCACCTCAAGGTAACGTTCTTCACAGTAACCTGTACAGGTGATACTTGTAGCTGAGCCTCAGCAGCTCTAACCCTCCTATTGTAACTCTAACCTATGAAATAATATGGAACGTATCCACTGTCTTTTGCTTCTTAAATCTCCAATCAGTTTAGGCACAATCTTATATATGGGTTTATATATAAATATATGAGTTTTGGTTGTCATGTTATCGGATCGTCTATATGTTGTGTTGTTGTAGGAAGGGAACCCGGGAGCAAATGGATCAACGATTACGACAAACCCTTTTCTTTCCAGTGTCCCGATCAGCAGAGCATTGGCTTTATTATAAGGTAACATGTTAACTATAATATTCATATCATTTATATACACAGATATATATCCTTGTGTATTTATACAGATGTTTTTTTTGGCCACTTAACTGCCTGTTCCTAATGGTCCCCAGTCAGTGCTGGGAAGGGGCAGTATATACCTAGCAGGTGTAGTAGGGAGAGATGGTGCCTATAGTAACAGTGGATAATAGTCTCTGGGAAGGGAGTGTGACTGTGGGATAGCAGGTATAGTAGGGAGAGATGGTGCCTATAGTAACAGTGGGATAATAGTCTCTGGGAATGGAATGTGACTGTGGTATAGCAGGTATAGTAGGGAGAGATGATGCCTATAGTAACAGTGGGATAATAGTCTCTGGGAAGGGAGTGTGACTGTGGGATAGCAGGTATAGTAGGGAGAGATGGTGCCTATAGTAACAGTGGGATAATAGTCTCTGGGAAGGGAGTGTGACTGTGGGATAGCAGGTATAGTAGGGAGAGATGGTGCCTATAGTAACAGTGGGATAATAGTCTCTGGGAAGGGAGTGTGACTGTGGGACTGCAGGTATAGTAGGGAGAGATGGTGTCTATAGTAACAGTGGATAATAGTCTCTGGGAAGGGAGTGTGACTGTTGGATAGCAGGTATAGTAGGGAGAGATGGTGCCTATAGTAACAGTGGGATAATAGTCTCTGGGAAGGGAGCGTGACTGTGGGATAGCAGGTATAGTAGGGAGAGATGGTGTCTATAGTAACAGTGGATAATAGTCTTTTATTGATCCTGTACTACTTATTTATAAGTGTTATTGTTATTATCATCATTGTTGTTGTTTATTCCTACCCTTAGAATTATCGTATTATTGTTTTTACTAAATCATTCGAAATAGGGACAAATCACAGGGAGAACCTTTACGATTTTGTTTTTTGTGCAGACGGGTCGGACAATTACACCTTGAATTCATTTCAGCATCTGACATTGTTTCCTCATTTAGATTTATTATTATTATTATTATCCATTATTAATAACTAAATAATTATTCGACTCCTCTCACTTAAAAGGCAGTATAATCACCGTTATATTTTAATATGATATAAATATAAATAAGTATATAGCTGTGTAGGTTTACATTTTTATACAATCGACAATTTATCCTCCATATATATTTATATATTATTTATATATTTGGGCAGGTCATATGACTTAATTGTTGCAGCAGAATATGGATTGTTTTTATTTTGTATGAATTATATTTGCATTGCACTGGTAATTTATTTGTTTGCGCCTGTCCATGTCGTACTATTTAAAGCGCCACATTTCTTAGATGAGTTGAATCCTTTTATATCATTTATTCTCCTGTGTAAATCTAAAACACAATCTGATCAGAAGGATAATGCTATAGAATAAGCAGGTCTCCATACTTCATTCATTATAAAGCTCCCCCCTCCCCCAGGTGCATAGCAGTGTTTTGAGCCTGTAATTAAATGAGGCAACAAATAGGGGCATTTTGTTTATTAGGGCTGGTAGGAATGTAGGAAAGCAAGTGGGAGGCAGGGATAGAAAGGCAGCCCAAAGGAGGAGGCCAGGCAGTTGTGTGCAGGTTTGGGTAGCACAAAAGCAGGTCCGGACTGAGAATTAAAATAGGCCCTGGCATTTTAGGAACACAGAGGCCCAATCAGCCCACTAAATACTGACTGTCTATGGGACTTTATAGCAGCCCCTCTGGCATTTGCCAGAACCCACAGATTGCCAGTCCGGGCTGGGGGCAAGGCTTGTCTCTACTAATTCCCCACACAGGCCAGACTGATGGCAGGACTATACCTGTGCCTCTATCTGAAAGCAAATCAGAGAGGAGTAAATACTAATATTTTGTGTTTCGCTTGGTCGCCCGGACTCCCAGACAATTAGATTTCCCCACTTTTCCTGAACACGGACTGCACTGAGCTCTTTGAAGAGGAGTGGCAGGAATGGAGTAATATCAACTAGTATGACATTCCGCAGACTTGCCCAAATATTTATTTATTAGCGACTAGGTGCTGGGCTCCTTAATAGCCATTGGCACTAAGTGAATGGGGCGCTTTGTTTGCTCTTGTATCACCGGGCGCAGCCCTCAAGCCGCACCGTTGTTCATACAATTCCCTTACCTGCCCCTTAGCTTTTCTGCGCCCACATTATAAATGGACGATTTTCCATTATTTTACCTCTTACTGAAATGTCTGCCTTTTATTTTTATATCATTTGCCGAGCGACTTCATAGGCTCCAGGAAAAAAATCTCATGGCAATAGCTGTATATTTTTTATTTTAACCTGGCCCACACTGAGACTTAATGGTCTCTTTTCATTAGCCCTAATTATTCGTCTACGTTTATAGAAAATACCTTATTTGTCTAAATTGCCTACATCTATTTACAAATTGTTATAGTTTGTATCAAACCACTTTTCAGTTATTGGCAGAGGGAATGGGCAAGTGTTTGTGTTATTTTGTGTATTCATATGTCAGTTAGCCAACCAGCTATTTTATTTATAGCTATCTATTATCTATCTGTCTGTCTGTCTGTCTGTGTCAGGTACTCACCGATCCTCTGTTCGGCGCGATGCGTTCCAGTGATGTCACAGCTTACATATTGTGACGCCGACGCAGGGGATTCGCTGGGCGCAGCGTATGGACGCAGGCAACCTTATTTCTTTCAGCACACTGATGACTCCAGTGCTTGGACATCGTTTTTCCGAGCAACATTGAGTAAGTGATTCTCTACTATATCTGAACTTTGGTTTGATCCTGCTACTGATTATTTGACTACGCTCCTGTTTAACCCTTTTGGTACTTCGATTGATATTGACTACCTGTTGCCGAACTCTGCTTGCCTGTCTGATCACGCTACTGTATTTAACCCTTTGGAACTCCGCTTGGTATTGAACTCCTGTTGCATAACTCTGCTTGCCTATCTGATTACGCTTCTGTGTGTTAACCCTTTGGAACTCCGCTTGATATTTGACTACCTGTTGCCGAACTTTGCTTGCTTTTGGTTTACACTTCCCTGCCTTGACCACTGTTACTTGGTTGAACTTCTGATTACCGCTGCCGACCAGTTTTGCCTTTCCTGGCTACACCTCAGCTACTTCTTTGGGAACCGTCATCCTGTGAACAACTACTATCAACTAGACGCCACCTGACCCACCAGTGTTATGGAGTGAAGCGGCTAATTTCATCACCTGCGCTAACCGTCATATCTGCTGATTATTCTTCAACATCTTCCTGCAGCTGACGCCAAGGTGACTGCCGTGCCAGTATCCCGTGACGTCCTCTTGCCCTCAACTACTTCCTGCAGCTGACGCCACATCTTCCTGTATTTACAGCCACAAGACCCGCTCCACCACAGGCCGGCGCATCCTGCTAGTAATCACCGGCTCCCATACTACACCTTCACTAGTCTCACTTGTATCCAGTCGAGGGTGCACTGGTGGGGGAGCTGTAGGGGTTCTCTTCCTCAGCATCCGTGGTTCCTCCCGGTTCGGTAAGTCTGACAGTCTGTCTGTCTGTCTGTTTGTCTATCTATCTATCATCTATATCTATATTTCTATCATCTCTCTCTCTCTCTCTCTCTATTATCTATCTATCTATTTATCTATCTATCTATCTATCTCTGACTATCTATCATCTATCTATCTATCTATCTATCTATCTATTATCTACCTATCTGTGTCTATCTCTCTCTCTATCTATCTCTCTCTCTCGCTCTCTCTCTGTCTATCCATCCATCTCTCTCTCTCTCTCTCTCTCTTTATCTATCTATCTATCTATCTATCTATTATCTATCATCTATATCTATCTATCTATCTATATCTCTA
>NC_054375.1:8923337-8963324 GCF_017654675.1 Xenopus laevis
TCTATCTATCTACAGTATCTGTCTATCTCTCTCTGTCTATCTCTATCTGTCTGTCTGTCTGTCTGTCTGTTAGCTATCTGTCTATCTATCTGTTATCTATCTGTCTATCTGTTGTCTATCTCTGACTATCTATCATCTATCTATCTATCTCTGACTATCATCTATCTATCTATCTATTATCTATCTATCTATTATCTATCTATCTGTGTCTATCTCTCTCTCTATCTATCTCTCTCTCTCGCTCTCTCGCTGTCTATCCATCCATCTCTCTCTCTCTCTCTCTCTCTCTCTCTTTATCTATTATCTATCTATCTATCTATCTATCTATCTATCTGTGTCTATCTCTCTCTCTATCTATCTCTCTCGCTCTCTCTCTGTCTATCTATCCATCCATCCATCTCTCTCTCTCTCTCTCTCTCTCTATTTATCTATTATCTATCTATCATCTATCTATCTATCATATATCTCTGTCTATCTATCTATCTATCTATCTATCTATCTAATCTGTCTGTCGGTCTGTCTGTCGGTCTGTCTGTTATCTATCTGTCTATCTGTTGTCTATCTCTGACTATCTATCATCTATCTATCTATCTCTGACTATCATCTATCTATCTATCTATCTATTATCTATCTATTATCTATCTATCTGTGTCTATCTCTCTATCTATCTCTCTCTCTCGCTCTCTCTCTGTCTATCCATCCATCTCTCTCTCTCTCTCTCTCTCTCTCTCTTTATCTATTATCTATCTATCTCTCTCTCTATCTATCTATCTATCTATCTATCTATATCTCTATCTATCTATCATCTATCTGTCTGTCTATCTATCTATCTATCTATCTATCTATTATCTATCTATCTGTGTCTATCTCTCTGTCTATCTATCTCTCTCGCTCTCTCTCTGTCTATCTATCCATCCATCCATCTCTCTCTCTCTCTCTATTTATCTATCTATCTATCTATCTATTATCTATCTATCTATCTATCTATCTATCATATATCTCTGTCTATCTATCTATCTATCTATCTACAGTATCTGTCTATCTCTCTCTCTCTATCTATCTATCTATCTGTCTGTCTGTCTGTCTTTCTGTCTATCTATCTATCTATCTATCAATCTAATCTGTCTGTTATCTATCTGTCTATCTGTTATCTATCTGTCTATCTGTTGTCTATCTGTCTATCTGTTGTCTATCTGTCTATCTGTTGTCTATCTGTCTATCTGTTGTCTATCTGTCTATCTGTTGTCTATCTCTCTATCTGTTGTCTATCTGTCTATCTGTTATCTATCTGTCTATCTGTTATCTATCTGTCTATCTGTTATCTATCTGTTATCTATCTGTCTATCTGTCATCTATCTGTCTATCTGTCATCTATCTGTCTATCTGTCTATCTTTTATCTATCTGTCTATCTGTTATCTATCTGTTATCTCTCTCTCTCTCTGTCTATCTGTTATCTATCTGTCTATCTCTCTCTCTCTGTCTATCTCTCTCTGTCTATCTCTCTCTCTCTGTCTATCTCTCTCTCTGTCTATCTCTCTCTCTGTCTATCTCTCTCTCTCTGTCTATCTCTCTCTCTCTCTCTCTGTCTCTCTATTTATCTATTATCTATCATCTATCTATCTATCATATATCTCTGTCTATCTATCTATCTATCTATCTATCTATCTATCTATCTATCTATCTAATCTGTCTGTCGGTCTGTCTGTCGGTCTGTCTGTTATCTATCTGTCTATCTGTTGTCTATCTCTGACTATCTATCATCTATCTATCTATCTCTGACTATCATCTATCTATCCATCCATCCATCTCTCTCTCTCTCTCTCTCTCTCTCTCTCTCTCTCTCTCTCTCTCTCTATTTATCTATTAGCTATCTATCATCTATCTATCTATCATATATCTCTGTCTATCTATCTATCTATCTATCTATCTAATCTGTCTGTCGGTCTGTCTGTCGGTCTGTCTGTTATCTATCTGTCTATCTGTTGTCTATCTCTGACTATCTATCATCTATCTATCTATCTCTGACTATCATCTATCTATCTATCTATTATCTATCTATTATCTATCTATCTGTGTCTATCTCTCTATCTATCTCTCGCTCTCTCTCTGTCTATCCATCCATCTCTCTCTCTCTCTCTCTCTCTCTCTCTCTCTCTCTCTTTATCTATTATCTATCTATCTATCTATCTATATCTCTATCTATCTATTATCTATCTATCATCTATCTCTGTCTATCTATCTATCTATCTATTATCTATCTATCTGTGTCTATCTCTCTGTCTATCTATCTCTCTCGCTCTCTCTCTGTCTATCTATCCATCCATCCATCTCTCTCTCTCTCTATTTATCTATCTATCTATCTATCTATTATCTATCTATCTATCATATATCTCTGTCTATCTATCTATCTATCTATCTATCTATTATCTATCTACAGTATCTGTCTATCTCTCTCTATCTATCTATCTATCTGTCTGTCTGTCTGTCTGTCTGTCTGTCTGTCTGTCTATCTGTCTATCTATCTATCTATCTATCAATCTAATCTGTCTGTTATCTATCTGTCTATCTGTTATCTATCTGTCTATCTGTTGTCTATCTGTCTATCTGTTGTCTATCTCTCTATCTGTTGTCTATCTGTCTATCTGTTGTCTATCTGTCTATCTGTTGTCTGTCTATCTGTTATCTATCTGTCTATCTGTTATCTATCTGTCTATCTGTCATCTATCTGTCTATCTGTCATCTATCTGTCTATCTGTCTATCTTTTATCTATCTGTCTATCTGTTATCTATCTGTTATCTCTCTCTCTCTGTCTATCTGTTATCTATCTGTCTATCTCTCTCTCTCTGTCTATCTCTCTCTGTGTATCTCTCTCTCTCTCTCTGTCTATCTCTCTCTCTCTGTCTATCTCTCTCTCTGTCTATCTCTCTCTCTGTCTATCTCTCTCTCTGTCTATCTCTCTCTCTCTCTCTCTCTGTCTATCTCTCTCTCTCTGTCTCTGTCTCTCTCTCTGTCTCTGTCTCTCTCTCTCTGTCGCTCTCTCTCTCTCTGTCGCTCTCGCTCTCTGTTGCGGTCTCTCTCTCTCTATTTATCTATTATCTCTCTCTCTCTCTCTATCCATCCATCCATCCCTCTCTCTCTCTCTCTCTCTCTCTCTCTCTCTCTCTCATCTATCCAGTGTCGGACTGGGGTGCCTGTTGCCCACCAGGAAACCTCATCTCAAGGGCCCACCCTCCCGTACAAATTAGCGCCCGCAAATATAAAAATTAACATTTTTATTTAAAAAAAAAACTGGAATGGCTGCGACAATATTAAATTGAAATATTAGTCATAAATACAAAAGCATAACAGAATCCTTTTAAGTAAGTGCACATGAAATATAAACAAGGTAACCCTTTTATCACACTTTACTGCTGTACTGCAAGTTGGAGTGATATCACCCCCTCCGTTTCCCACCAGCAGCCTAACAGCAGAACAATGGGAAGGTAACCAGATAGCAGCTCCCTAACACAAGATAACAGCTGCCTGCTAGATCTAAGAACAACACTCAATAGTAAAATCCTGGTCCCACTGAGACACATTCAGTTACATTGAGTAGGAGAAACAACAGCCTGCCAGAAAGCAGTTCCATCCTAAAGTGCTGGCTCTTTCTGAAATCACATGACCAGGCAAAATGACCTGAGATGCACCTACACACCAATATTACAACTAAATACACTTGTTGGTTCAGGAATGAAAGTAAATTACATGCAGTGTAAATAATGTAATTTAGAAATAAAAACTACACCATAAAAAGAATGACAGGAGAATAGTATGACCCAGAGAGTGATATTCTAAAACAATTTGCAATTGGTCTTCATTTTTTATTCGTGTTTTTTTTTTAATTATTTAGCATTTTTGGCATTTTAGCCATTGCTTTGAGTCAGAAGAAGAAGAAGGCATGCAATTTGAAAACTATACAAAATAAAAAAAGACCAATTGAAACCTTGCTTAGAATTGTCCATTCTATAACATAGTAAATGGTGCACTATACCCTAAGAGGTAAAAAAAAACTTGCAACTTTTTGTCTGCTGATCCCCACCCTAGTAACAGTGTGACAAAAAATAATTATACACATTTTTTAATAACTTATTTTTATTTTTTTTATATTTTGACCAAAGTAAGTACCTGTGCTGCAGCAAGGGGGCTTCAGTATAGCGTGTAATGTCCTCAAGTTAGTTATATGATGATGTGCCACCTGGGAGACAGGAGAGGGAGTTTTGCCACCACCAAGCTCTGCTTGCACTCTTTATTCATTTGGCTTAAAACTCACAGCCTACTCAATATGTGATACTCTTAACGGTCATGGATTCTACAGCCAGATATTTTACTTAGTCTTACTTTGTAACCGACCGTATGATGTTACTACTAGAATTCTGGCCTTGTATTTCAATCTTTTCAATTAAAGGGGTGGTTCACCTTTAAGGTAAATTTTCTTTTGTTATAGAATGGCTAATTATAAGCATCTTTCCAATTGGTTCTCATTATTTATTGTTTTATAGTTATTTGCCTTTTTCTTCTGACTCTTTTGCTTACTTTTTATTAATGATCCTTCTATTCAGGCCTCTCCTATTTATATTCCAGTCTCTTATTTAAATCAGTGCATGGTTGCTAGGGGAATTTGGGCCCTAGTTACCAGATTGGTTAAGATGCACATTAAAGAGATGCTGAATAAAAAGCTAAATAACTCAAAATTACAAATTGTCTCAGAATATGCCTCTCTACGTCATACTGAAAGGTGAACAGCCCCTTTAAAAGCAGCCTAACCAATTCTTTCCTTTTATAGGCAGTTTATGAGAAATTGCTGGCGCGTGTGGGTCTCTCTTTGCCATGAACTTGTGCCTACACTGCACAGGTTATATATATAAATCTCATGTGGCCCTTCACATCTTGTTGGCCTTACATAAAATAACCTTACCTAATTATATATATATAAATATATATATATAGTTAACCCACAGAAGGGAAACTCACCTAGCACGGCGCCTATCCTGCAATCAATGCGGAGCAGGGGAACAGAACAGCCGAGCGATGACTGTCAGAGCAGCGGCAACCTGCTGCCTATTACACAGTCCGTGCCCCCCCAACCCCCCGGGGTGATTAAGGTCATCAGCACAACTTGAACTTGCCCAGGCACAAGCAGGCAGCGAAAGTGAATGCAGCCAGCCAGGAGGATCCATCCACCCCACAGCACTAGTCCAGCAGTACCTCAGGCTCTGCCTCTCTGACGCGTTACATGCGCAACTCTCTCTTCCCCCATGAGGAAGCTTTGGACATCAGCCAGGTCAATAACATCATCATCAGGAGCATCGCACTCACACACTGAAAGTTGCGCATCAGTGCAGCGAATGGCACAACCACCCTGCACAGAGCAAAGCACAGTCAGGCTACTGGCAGCAGCTTTGTCAGGCAGTTCGGTATCCAGCCCAGGAGCCCAGGTGATAGTGGCAGCGCTGCGGGGCCCATTGCAAAACCGCTCTGGGATGGGAATGTGATCGTAGGGGCCCACAAGGACTGGGGCCCACCTGGATTTTTCCCAGTGGGCCAGTCCGACACTGTATCTATCTCTTTCTATCTATCTGGTTCTTCGTCCTCTGCCATTGCTGCTTCTTAGGGCGCGCACCCGCGTCTCGTTTCCTTTATTGACTTGGACGCGCTGGCATGAAGACGCTGACGCACAAAAGGATGCGATGGTGCGAAAACACCAGGGTATAAAAGGGGAATTCAGTCTTGAGCAAACTGCCCATGATAGGATCTTGTTCCTGGTGCTTTGTGAGCTGTTTTGATTCTGATTCTGGTTTTGACCCCTGCCTGGCTATACGATTATCCTGACTTCTATATCTGACCCTTCCCTGAATATCGACTATCCTTCTGCCGAACCCTTCTGTCTGACTGATTACCCGGTTTTGACCTTTGCCTGCCTGATTACGATTGACTTCTGCCTGCCTTGACCCTGCCTGTACTGACTACGATTCTATTTCCTGTTTTGTACCATGACCCTCGGCCTAAAGACTCTTTCTAACAGTCGTGCCCCTCTGTCTATCCAGAACCTCAAGTCTTGCACCTCTCCTTAAGTCCTGGTGGCATCCTGGAGGCTCCTCCTGAGGCCAACAGGGGTCACACTACTGGTGAAGCACGAGCCGAGACCAGGGTGCTTGGTGTTTGTTCTGGTGTTGGGTGCCGACCGTGACACTATCTATCTATCTACCTATATCTATCTATTATCTATCTCTATCTATCTATCTATCTATCTATCTACCTATATCTATCTATTATCTATCTCTATCTATCTATCTATCTATCTACCTATATCTATCTATTATCTATCTATATCTCTATCATCTATCTATCTCTATCTATCTATCTACCTACCTATCTATCTATTATCTATCTCTATCTATCTATCTCTCTATCATCTATCTATCTACCTACCTATCTATCTATTATCTATCCATCTATCTACCTACCTATCTATCTATTATCTATCTCTGTCTATCTATCTATTTATCTATCTCTAGATAGATAGATAGGAAATTCGGCTCTTCTAGTGCAGAGAGAGCAAAAGGCGGCAAAAACAAAGGCCGTCTTGGGTGGCAAATTGGGTAGGATCGCCCCTGCCAGCCAGACCGTAAAATACCGGCCAGGTGGCAACCCTGGATGCAACAGACACTGTGGAAAGGAAGGCTGATCCTTGTGCCTAAATCTACTCACAGCATTGGCCACTTCCCTCTGCCCACAGCTCCCTACCCAGGACACACACGGCCTGAAACAGTGGATCATCTTCACTGAAAACTGCAAGTCGGGGAACCCAGCTGCACCCACCAGCAAATGCTGCTCCCCCGCTCTTGGATACACTTTTAACAAAGAGATAAGGGGACGTTCCTAGAGCCTGGAGTCTGTTTAACCACTGTAAGTTGCCCTTTTATTCGACACTCTTGCTTCTGTGTGAAGGGAAACAGGGGCCAGGAGGGGAAGAGAGAATAAGCTGCAGATTTATATCCCATACACCCAAGGAATAGAGGCTGGTGCCAGTTACCCAGCACCCAAGTCATCTTGCTCCCTCTTGTCAAACTATTCACTGATTTTTTTTTTTAGACATTCCAATGAACAAGCATATCATTTTCTCCATTACGTCTTAATATTAAAAATATTTTTTGTCCTTGCAGCAAATAACGAAATTTCAGTTGTGAGAAAAGGTAGGAGTTGAGAGGCCAATGAGGGCTGCAGCAACAAGGATTGAGGGGTCAGAATATTGCTCTTTATTTGCCTTTTTCTTTTCAGAGCCTATTCCTAAACATCACACCCAACAGAGCAAAGGGACTTATCTGCCTATTTAGTCTACAGTCGCAGACTCAATTCTAAGCACCACTTTCACTGACAGATCTCCCCCCCCCCACCTGAAGGCCTAAGTTTATATCAGAGTCAGCGCTGTGCGTTATTACTAATGGAGGAATAGGCTAGACACCTCTATATAACTACTCCCATCACCCACTGACTCCCAGCATCCCCTGACTGTCTGGCCTCTGGCGGAACAACCCTGACCCCTTATTCTATAGCAATGACATTAATAATAACAGAAAAGTAATAATACAATGTTATATTTAGTATTATTAGTAATATATGTAGCAGGATTGCTTTGGATGCAACCGTGTTTATACTACTGGTTTCAGGGGATTTTAACCGCACGCTACGAATTCTTTTGTAACTAATTAAATTGCGACCCAAGGAATTCAGGCTTGATGGCCTTTACCGGTCGCAGGGATTTAAAACAGATAAATATTCTTGAATTCTATGTGTTTAGCTAATGTGCATTTACTTTTGGATTTTATGGGCATTGGTAGTTTTACAAATAGTTTTACATCGTTGCCTGTTTGAAACATTTCATTTGTTTTTAAAAAGAAACAATTGAAACCAAAAATATTTAGCAGAACACTTTGTTTTATTCAGAGTTGATTCGATTATTCAGTGTTATGTAGAAATCATCCGCCTCATCCGATATAAACACAAGGGGAATGTACATTTGAAATCCTTCACTAGAGGGAATTCACAGCGTTTCTTGTTTGTTTCTTTGAGCGTTGGGTGAGCTTTTTGACTCTAGATAAACGGCACAGCTATGATACACCCTAAGAAACTCCACTCTGTAAATAGAAATATTTTCTCTTACCTAAAGAGAGCGGCATAAAATAATATACACACACGTCACTCACAGAGGCACTCGCTCACTATTTCATTCTTATAAATATATATACACACTCACTGGCTCTCATCTCTTCCATTTGTTGGCCTAGAGAAATTGAAAATACAAGAGAGTGAGTTAAGGTGGCCATAGACGCAAAGATCCGCTCGTTTGGTGACATCGCCAAACGAGCGGATCTTTCCCTGATATGCCATTAACGAGTATGATAATATCGGGGGTAATCTGAACGTTCAGTTGTATGACGAACAATCCGATTATGATGCGCAATGGGCTCCGGCAGGAACGGTCGGGTCAGAATCAAACCTGTCCGATCGACCAAACGACCGATCTCCGCCAGACGAAAGATGTCGGCACTCTCCACACACGATCCGAACATCGTATGAATCCTTGATTCGTACGATAGGATCTGTGCGTCTATGGCAGCTTTAGAGTGAAAGGGAGGGAGAGAGAGGGTTCAGTTTATTAGTACAGAGGTTGTGAATACATGGACATCAAGCTAAGGAAGAATTAAAAAGCCGTGAGTTTTTAACTTTTAGAAGGAAAAATTAGGAAAGTTCTGTTTTCCAGTGAATGTTGATAAACTAAAAACCCTTACAAGTCTAGAAATTACGCCAGGGAGCACTTTATGAAAAAAGGACTGTTTTAAGAAAGGTTGAAACAGACCCTTTTTTTAAACTTTTTAGAGAATATTTCCCCCATGAGTGGAGTGAAAGAAAGTGTGCTGGGTCGGTGAGTTGTGGGTCGGTGAGATGTAGGTCTGTCACAGTGTTCTGGGGTCTCTCATTCTCCAAGGATAACAGGCCACTTTGCTCATGTGAGCATCTACCTACGGCCCCCATGTTACTCCAAATTGGTGCCTATAGTAACAGTGGATAATAGTCTCTGGGAAGGGAGTGTGACTGTGGGATAGCAGGTATAGTAGGGAGAGATGGTGCCTATAGTAACAGTGGATAATAGTCTCTGGGAAGGGAGTGTGACTGTGGGATAGCAGGTATAGTAGGGAGAGATGTGTCTATAGTAACAGTGGATAATAGTCTCTGGGAAGGGAGTGTGACTGTGGGATAGCAGGTATAGTAGGGAGAGATGTGTCTATAGTAACAGTGGATAATAGTCTCTGGGAAGGGAGTGTGACTGTGGTATAGCAGGTATAGTAGGGAGAGATGGTGCCTATAGAAACAGTGGGATAATAGTCTCTGGGAAGGGAGTGTGACTGTGGGATAGCAGGTATAGTAGGGAGAGATGTGTCTATAGTAACAGTGGATAATAGTCTCTGGGAAGGGAGTGTGACTGTGGGATAGCAGGTATAGTAGGGAGAGATGGTGCCTATAGTAACAGTGGATAATAGTCTCTGGGAAGGGAGTGTGACTGTGGGATAGCAGGTATAGTAGGGAGAGATGGTGCCTATAGTAACAGTGGATAATAGTCTCTGGGAAGGGAGTGTGTCTTGTGAGATAGCAGGTATAGTAGGGAGAGATGGTGCCTATAGTAACAGTGGATAATAGTCTCTGGGAAGGCAGTGTGACTGTGGGATAGCAGGTATAGTAGTGAGAGATGGTGTCTATAGTAACAGTGGATAATAGTCTCTGGGAAGGGAGTGTGACTGTGGGATAGCAGGTATAGTAGTGAGAGATGGTGTCTATAGTTACAGTGGATAATAGTCTCTGGGAAGGGAGTGTGACTGTGGGATAGCAGGTATAGTAGGGAGAGATGTGTCTATAGTAACAGTGGATAATAGTCTCTGGGAAGGGAGTGTGACTGTGGGATAGCAGGTATAGTAGGGAGAGATGGTGCCTATAGTAACAGTGGATAATAGTCTCTGGGAAGGCAGTGTGACTGTGGGATAGTAGGGAGTTAAGGTGCCTATAGTAGATCCTCAGGTTGTGTTTATAAAAAAAACTTATTTTCCAGTATTCTTGAAAAGAAATCCAAGAATATAGGCTTTACCCAAGTTTAATTCCACAGTCACTTTCCATGTGGACACATGACACAATCCATATGTTTTATCATTTTATCCTGACATGTAGAGCCGGCCCTGCCTTCAAATTGTGCCTGTAAATTATCTTCCTTTCTGGTCAATGTTTT
Organism: Xenopus laevis; assembly: GCF_017654675.1. NCBI lineage: Eukaryota > Metazoa > Chordata > Amphibia > Anura > Pipidae > Xenopus > Xenopus laevis. The sequence goes on from NC_054375.1 coordinate 8,933,655, forward strand.
TCAGATGAGTTTGTTCCCACACAGCCGAGGGCCTGAGGAACTTTATCAGTCAGGTGTTGAAGTGTTCCACCAAGGGCCACCCCCACAGAGTAATTACACCATCTCCTCTAAGGGAATTCGATTGGGTACTGGTTACAGTCGGCCTTCATTGGGCCTCAGCACTTTTCCAAACTGTTGAAAAGCCGGTTTTATTTATCATTTAAATTCTTGTTGTTTTGGCAGCGGAATCAAACAACCACAATAGAACTGAAGAATTTCATTTAAAACTGCATTGAAATAGATCAATAGTGTATTGCAATGTGTGCAAGTGACACAGGGCTATGTACGTTGCCATTTTGGAACAGAATTTGACCTGGTGGTATCTCCAAGGTTCAATGTCAATAGGTGCAACAGGTAGATCCACCAAAACATGGAGAAGCAGCATTAACCCCCCCACACACACACTTTTCTTTTTTGGGGAATATTTGGGCACATGTTATTAACAGCCCAAACATTATGGTTTTAAGTGCAGTCCAGATGAGTTTGACTCCAGGAGGCAATGTAGATGTTCTCCAGCAAGTGGTTCTCTGCAATGTCCTTTCATCTCTTTCAGTCTTCAGGGTGTCCTTTCAATTCTCTGAGCATTTTTGTCTCTTCCAATAACCTGGGGCTCCTAATCAAGCCTTCATATGTATTTTTCGGCTTCAATCGCAAAGTAAGTTTGATTTGGTCAAGGATCCACTTGTTTGTTCTCTTTGCCACAGAGTCTTCTAAAGTCATCTCCACACTCAACTTTTAAAGGCATCAATACTTTTCCTGTTCTTCTTCTTCATTGAACATTCATATCTGTATAACGTCATGGAACGTATCTCAGCCTGGACATTTCTGCTCTATGGTTGGGTAGTTGAAGACCGTTTCTAGGCGATTTGTCCTGGTTCTACCTGGGCTTTGAATGCCGCATCCATTGTTATTAATGATTGATTGAAGGAGACAAAACCGCCTGAGTTCTATTTCTTCACCATCTACTCTAAACCCAGCTGTCCTTCCTACTGTCACAAACTTTGTCTTCATCTGATTTATCTGCAGTCCCATCTTTTCTCTTGGTTCATTATAAGAGTCGGAAGGGCTTCTTCATTTGCAGCAATGTGTCAGGTGTCTCTCAGGTATAGCCAAGAAGAAGAAAATCTAGTTCTGCAGACACTGCCGTATATATAGTAAGGGTTTGATGGTTGTGTTGAGCACCTTGAGTTGTGGTCACCATACGTTTTGTTGTGATGTTAAAGGCAGGGCCTCCTTCTGCACTGTTCCTCGGGTGAGCAAGAATTTGAAATGGTTAGTAAGCTTTGACCCATCTCTCGTTGGGCATGATTCGCCAATGGCTTCTGAGAGTTCCATTTGGGTAAAACAGATGATCGGGTCTTCATTTAAAGCTCAACAGAGATGCACCACTCTAGGGATTCAAAAATAAGAGTAATGATTCATGATTTACTTTTCAAGGCTTTAGTTCTCCTTTAAGGAAAACCAAAGAATGTGCTGTTTTAGTCATGGATGAGAGAAGACATACAGTATTGGAGAGGATTTGGCTGATCCCTGTCATAGGAAAACGCTGACTGCTGAATGGGGCCTTCATAATTTAGAGGAGCAGCCTATCCAATAAGTGCTTTTTATGGCGGATCAAGAGATAAACACAGAAAAGAATGTAAAGGGAAAGCGACACAGTCATATGATTATGTTTTGTATCGGTCTACAAAAACATCTCCCCAGGCGCGTCCCCATCTCCCTCAACATTTCCCATTGTGCGACGCTCCAGCAACTTCCTATTACTGAGAGAAGCTGATGTAAAATCATTGTGACATTTTTTTTTCTAAGAGTGAATTTGTAGCTTTATCTCCCCCCCCAACAACTGTGATACGGGGGATAAAAACCTATTACTGTAATATTCAAGGGCAGCTCTCTAATTAGTGGCTTAATTATACATAATTCATTAGCAAACATTGTATGCCTTAATCATTTTATGGGGATTTTTTGAGCAGTTTTTCAAGGAGGAACAAAGCCGGCCCACATTGTTTTAAATCATTAACTGTGTAACTGTAAACATTTTTATCAATATTATTAATAAGGTAATAATCAAGCACCAGCATATTCTGTAGCGCTGTACAATAGAAGGGTGTATACAGAAAACATACAAAAATCTTTACAGGAGGTAAAGAGGACCCTAGTCCATAGAGCTTATGATCTAAAAGATCCTTTGCTTCTCCGCTTTGCTGCCATTAGAGCCAAGGCCACATCAGTAACCCACACTTTCAAGTTCCCTGGACCCTTCCTCCCCCCCATGGGGTCTGAATTATTAGTCCACTGGGTGGTGGGCCCTGCCAACAAGTAACAGACTCCATGGATGATGGGCAAGGTCCCTGATTTGGCCCGGTAAGTCTCCAATTATAACAAGGTCCCACCCATGATCCATTTAAAACCCCACTCATTTCTCTATAAACCTCATCTCTTTATATGACCCACAAATCGCAATTTTAAATCTTGAAGTCTCCCTTTGCCTCCTCAGTGTTCCGATGCCACCTATTTCTTTACAGACTCAGTCACTCCCCTGTAAGCTGCCATTAGGGTGTTCTAGTTCCACCCACTGCTTGAGCCACAGACTCCCTGCCCCTCCCCCTATAAGCTTCAATCTGAGTGTTCCAGTCCCATCCCCTGCTTGAATTTCAGACTTGCTGTCCCTCCCCTTGTAGTGCTCCAAGTTTTTCTTACAGTAAACAAAACTTTGGTCCAGGAGTTTCACTCCCAAAACAACACAGACACTGAAGTGGGAGTATATATGAAATATTGGGCCGGATCACCAGTTTGTTCTGATAGGTCCCTAATGTACAGGTGGAGTTGGTCTGTTTAGGTTGTGGAGTTCAACTGGTTCAGGATACCCAAGAAATAAGCTTGCACAGGACTGCTCAAGGAGAATCTCACAGAAGACTTTGAAGTGTCTGGACAAGTAATCTTGGGTGGAAGGTGGCTAGAACCAGAGGATCAGAGATTCTAGTTTCGTGCAAAGACTGCAGCTCTTCAGGAACTTCTGTAAACTTCACCTCCAAAACGAAGTATTAGGTGTTTAACGGTTTTAATTTACTATAGTAGACTTAGCATTGTGTGTATCGTTTAGGATTGTCAATAGCCATTTTCTTTAGTAAAGTATTACGTGTTATAAGCCATAGTGTGTGTGTTTATTTCCTTGAAATTGACTGCAATTTCTGAACTTAATAGTGCCCTTAGCACTACACCCCTATCAGTTGCCGCAAAGTGTTCTAGTCCCACCCACTACTTGAGACACAGACTTCCTGCCCCTCCCACTGTAAGCTGTCAGAACCCACGTCATAGGCTGCTGCTTGAATGGAAGACTCCCAGCATGGTGCAATAAACATTCACATGATGGAAGTAAGTCCATTTTGAAGAACCAATCTGGTGTTCTAGGGCAGGGGTCCCTAAACTTTTTTTTTTTTACCAGTGAGGCACATTTAAGTGTAAAATAATGTTGGAGAGCAACCTAAGTATGCAAAAAGTGCCTTGTAATTTGGGTATTGGCAGCTCCTATGTGGACATGAAGCCAACAGGAGGCTTTCTTTGGCAGTAGACATTGTTTTTATGCAACTAAACCTTGCCTTTAAGGCAAGAATTAAAAAATAAGTACCTGCTTGGAGGCCACTGGGAGCAACATCCAAGGGGTTGGAGAGGTTGGAACACGTTACTCACAAACCACTGGTTGCGGATCACTGATCTAGGGTAAAGTGAAGAACGTCATACATTGATGCCTTGTATGATCATAACTTCATACTCGTATTCCACATTTTAGATATTATATTATTATCTCCTGATTATTCTAAGCAGTACACTATCTCCCTGCCATACTTTATACTTCAGTGTGGAAACCTAGAGTGCAAAAAAAGGAGTCCCTGGAAATGGAGGAGTTAAGACATAGGCATCAAAGTCCATCCAAAGAGGTACAATATGGGTCATTACTTTTACTTTATCACAAGTTTAGTGCGGCTGTTGGAAATGCAGGGCTTCAGCAGCCACAATGTAATAAAGACGCAGTTTCATGTAGTGAGTTAATTAGACGTTCTGTAAAATCCTTCAATCCTTCCGTCCGTAGGGGCAGGTCCACTAGCCGCTGACTAGGCTCTAACTCAGAACGTCTGCCAGGGAAGATCAAAATAAGGCATGAATACTTTTATCCAGTAGAACAGTTGCTTCCACGTCTCGCCGGACCAGGCCATAAAATCAGGCTTGTCTCGGTGAATTATGAACACAGTCCTTTTTAAAGATACGCAGGGAACTGAAAGCTTTGCCTTAGCTCCATCGCTGGTTACAAAACTCCTACAAACTTTCTCAAGTTGAGTTTTCCTTTCTATTGGAAAATGTTTCCTTGGTGTAAGGAACTAGATGGATGAGGAGTCAGAACAATATGAACTTTATGGATCCCTTAAATGTTTTTAGGGAAAGAATGTGCATCTTTTTTATCTTCAGTTTTGGATGTTCGACAGTTTCCAATATGTTTTCTGTATAAATATAATTTTCACGTTTGTTATCTTGTTCAACTTAATTTCCTAATTTTTATAGACACGAATTAGCGCAAACGCAATGTGAAGGAGGATGGACCCTCAGTGAATGTGGGAGAACAAGTTCTGGCTATATACTTTTGGCTATAGTAGCTAAAGAAAGAGCCCAAAATGACTGAGAACATTGGGTTGGGAAAAGATAAAATGATGAAGGCCTATCTGCTCAATATGTTGTTTACAATAGCTAGAGAAAGAGGACTCAGTGAGAAGATGGTGTTTTTTTTTGGTTGAAAATACAATGATGAAGACCTATTTGTCCAATATTTTGGCTACAATAGCTAGAAAAGAGCCTTCAGTGCGTGAGAGAGTGAAAACTGTTGAGTTGTGTGGTGGAAGATACAAAGATGAAGGCCCAGTTGCTCAATATTTAGGCTACATTAGCTAAGATCAGTAACTGTAGGGAATGAGAGATTGTTGGGTTCTTTGGTTGAAGATACAATGAGGATCCATTTGCCCAAAATTATATTTCCATAGCGAGAGAAAGAACCATCAATGATTGAGAAAAAGGGAAGATTGTTGGATTGTTTGGTAGAATATACAACAATGAAGACCCAGCTACCCAATATTATGGCTACAATAGCTAGAGAAATAACCTTTAGTGTTTGTTTCTTTTTTTGAAGATACAAGATCCAGTTGCCAAATATTTTGGCTTCCATAGCTAGAAAAAGAACACTTAGTGACTGAAAGAGAGGGAAGATTGTTTGGTTGAAAATACATTGATGAAGACCTTGTTGTCCAATATTTTGGCTACAATAGATAGAGCAAGAGCCCCCAGGATCTGAATGGATGGTGAGAGATTTTTGGGTTCTATGGTTGAAGATACAATGAATTTCCAGTTGCCATTAATATGGCTTCTATAGGTAGAGGAAGAACCCTTAATAACTGAGAAAAAGTAAATGTTGTTTGGTTGAAGATACAATGAAGGCCTAGTTGTCCAATATTTTGGCTACAATAGAAATAAAAAAGCCATCAGTGTGTGTAAAAGAGGGACATTGTTGGGTTTTGTGGTGAAAGATACAAAGATGAAGGCCCAGTTGCTAAATATTTTGACTACAGTCGCTACAGACAGATCAGTAACTATAGGGAAGGGAAGCGATTGCTGGGGTCTTTGGTTGGAGATACAATGAATATGGAGTTGCCCAATATGTTGGCTTCCATTGCTAGAGAAGGAACACTCAGTGACTGAAAAAGAGAGAAGATTGTTGGGTTGTTTGGCAGAATATACAATAATGAAGACCCAGCTACCCAATATTATGGTTACAATAGCTAGAGAAAGATTCCTCAGTGCTTGTTTTTTGTGCTATGAATGTTTAGTTTTTTAATTTGTCCATTATTATGGTTATGGTAACATTATTTTCAGGCTGGGGAAAGGCCAACCAAAGCCTTTTGTAAGAGACAACTTAAGACCTCGACAAATTAATTTTATCCCTCTTGTATCAACTTATACCTTTATTATCTTAAAGGTTCTTAAATGTATCTCCTGTATCAGCCATCACAGCTTTAATATTTAGCTGAAAAGGACAAGTTGTATTGTATGACACTTATATGTCCTTTCCCGCAATCACAAGACACAAATATGTACTTATGTGACTCTGAAAATAAACAGTTCCTTGCATCATGTATTGACCTTGGTAGTATTGGCCCAAATTAATCATATGCTTCACATACACCTTTTTTCTGTTCTGTAAACAAGCTCAATATATCAAGCCTTGCTTTATAACTCATTCTGTATCCCTTTAATTATTTATTTGCTCTTTGGAGAGCACCTTCAAGAAAAAAATATCCTTTTTTTATGAATACAGGTGTATCAAATATATCATTTTACTATCAGAGGCAGAATGGAGAGATCACCAAGACCAGTGATGGTCATCTGTGAAAGTAACATATGGGCTCAACTCATGGAGAGCTGAACTTACAATATGTAGGACAACCTAGGAGATGAACTGAACTATGATATGTAGCTAGTTGGCTTACTCTGTATGTCAATGATATCGAGTTGGTATCTAGTAGAGTTAAGTAAAAAGCTACTAGACTTGGGAGTTAGGAATTTTTCACCACTCATTCAACCAGCTTCTTCAGTTGAATTGACTTAACATGACTTAACTCTACTAGATACTCAATATCATGACCAGGATGAAACTTCATAGAGATGACTAGTCTCTCAGCCTATAGCCTTGTCATCATTTCAGTCAATGGTGGCATAACCCAGCTACCTCCATTGCAAGTTGAGTCTCACAACAGCCTTCTTACCTCTTCAGGTGCTTTTTTGGGGGTAAGAAGAGGTCCCAGGTTTTCTAGAGTACTAATTTACTCTCATACTCTATTGTCTCTTAAAAAAGGAACCACATATAACTATCCCTTATTGGTGGCTTTTGACTGTCCTGCAGAAATGCTGCATTGTTTACCCTGTTTACCCCATTCATGATTACCAATACATCAAGAGTCTTCTCTAGCCATGCTAGGGTTGTAAATGCTACTTGCCAAGCTTAGAATTCAATCTAAGATGAAAATACCCAAGCTTAGAATTCAATCTAAAATGAAGATACCCAAGCTTAGAATTCAATCTAAGATGAAGATACCCAAGCTTAGAATTCAATCTAAGATGAAGATACAGTTTTTTGGCTACTTACTTATATACCATTCCATGTATCTCCTCATTGGCCACAGTCTCTACAGGGATGAATTAGATAGGGCGTCTTTAACTGCCCTGTTCTGAGGTTCCAACCTCTGAGATTCCACAAACTGAGAATTCACAAAAGTTGCTACAGAATGAGGTCAAAACTGATATGACTTAAGGACACCTGAAATGATACGTGACCCTTGTATCACACACCATGAAAAGAACTGAATTTCAGATTCTGCCAGCTCAGTGTGGGTCGCTGTCCTCAAAAATATCAGCATGCACCACTGGTTACCCCCAGGCTTATTTCTCTTTAGGATTCTACCAACTCTTATACGCTGAGCTTTGAAAACAACAAGTGCTTCAGGACAGGTTCTACAAGCAGGAGTTATGATATCGAGGAGACAGCATTTCCACATTGCCAGGATCATTGTATTTATTGCATCCAACCCGAACAGCCAAAGGCAGCTGACTAAGAAGAAGCTGCCCGGCTCCCGTACGCTGATTCCCTTCCACACTTCTCCCAGCTGGAAGTTTCATATCATCGGCCTGTCCAATTGATTGTGTAAGGCAATTAAAGGGAGCGTGTGGGGTGAGACGGTGTAGAGAACCAATTACAGGTTGGTTTTATGCTTGCCATTCACTATTAGGAGGTCAGACATGACAGATTCCGAATAAACACCAAACAACTTCGGCAGGAATGTTGGAGATGGCCCAGATGATACCTTCAGTGGCTCTTCTGTTGAGGGATTATAGTATCTCCTTTTTCATTTGTTCAGGCTTTGTTTCAATTAAAGGCAGGAGAAGCGATGAAAAGCAGTTCAGTTCAGTTACTGAGCTGAATAAAAGATACAAGTGCCTCCAAGTTAAGCCTTTGAGATAAAGGCTGATGATGGCGTCTATGGTGTTGACCTGAAGGAAACAAAAATACTTATTAATTTTGCTTCTAGAGTGGAAAATAATGGAGAAAAAATGACCAATGGATTTAAAGAAAAATAAATGGTATGTACTAATGTGTTCTCTTGCATTAGAGAGAGGCTTCATGGTTACTCTTTGGTAAAGAGTAATTTTCCAGTAGAGCAGTAGATCCCACCCAATGTTTCTATATATCGTAACCTTGTTATGATCTAAGGGGGTCCAATCTGAAGGTCAGTTAGGGGGAGATTTGTGGTGAGTGTTTATTTGTACCCTGGGTACCCCTGGAACTATAACAGGGTGACTGTTACCCCAATGTTTCTATATATCTGTAACCTTGTTATGAGGTAAGGGGGCCCAGTCTGAAGGTCAGTTAGGGGGAGATTTGGGGTGAGTGCTTATTTGTACCCTGGGTACCCCTGGAACTATAGCAGGGTGACACCCCAATGTTTCTATATATCTGTAACCTTGTTATGAGCTAAGGGGGCCCAGTCTGAAGGTCAGTTAGGGGGAGATTTGGGGTGAGTGCTTATTTGTACCCTGGGTACCCCTGGAACTATAACAGGGTGACACCCCAATGTTTCTATATATCTGTAACCTTGTTATGAGCTAAGGGGGCCCAGTCTGAAGGTCAGTTAGGGGGAGATTTGGGATTATTTGTATCCTGGGTACCCCTGGAACTATAGCAGGGTGACACCCCAATGTTTCTATATATCTGTAACCTTGTTATGAGCTAAGGGGGCCCAGTCTGAAGGTCAGTTAGGGGGAGATTTGGGGTGAGTGTTTATTTGTGCCCTGGGTACCCCTGGAACTATAGCAAGGTGACTGTTACCTTAATGTTTTATATAAATATATATATGGGAGCAAATTTGCAATGGAGAAAGCATCTTGTTTGCCCATATATACAGAAAGTTGCCCTTCAGTCCCTGATTGCTTCACTTGCCCAATGCTGTTGCACACTAGACCTTTTTGAAGTCCGTATGTGTCTATCCTACAGTTACCCTGACGTTGCACAAAGGAGGATTTATTACACGTCTCAGTGGGACGACAGGTGATAAAAGAGGGAAAAAGAGTGTCATTAATCATGAATGAGATCCACAGCGTGGAATTGCGTCTGTGAGTCCAGCAAAAAAAATAAAAGGATGATGCTCCTTGCAGACGTTTTCTGCCCACTGAATTATTAATAAGCACCAAAAGAAAAGCGAGAGGCTTCTTATTTCTGCATTAAAGGATCCAGGTTGGTGTCAGCGAATAATGTATCAATGTTTGTAAAGAGAAGGTGGCAGCATAATAAATAATAAATTTCCTTTTACCGATTTGTTTTTAAATGTCCATTTTTATTCTGTTGAATTTGGAGTTTTTTTACGACTTGGAGAAAGATTTTATTGGACATCCAGACAGTGTTGTTCTGCTGTAGGAAATGCTTCAGCAGTATTACTCCCATATCCATAAATATAAATGTACAGAGAGTTCCCATAAAAACTATGGCAGCATAGGTATTCCCTGTACTAAGCACAATTCAGCAGGAACAGTCCCTAAGTTTGCTCATAGTCTGTACAGAGAGATCCCATAAAACTATGGCAGCATAGGTATTCCCCTGTACTAAGCACAATTCAGCAGGAACAGTCCCTAAGTTTGCTCATAGTCTGTACAGAGAGATCCCATAAAACTATGGCAGCATAGGTATTCCCTGTACTAAGCACAATTCAGCAGGAACAGTCCCCTAAGTTTGCTCATAGCCTGTACAGAGAGATCCCATAAAACTATGGCAGCATAGGTATTCCCTGTACTAAGCACAATTCAGCAGGAACAGTCCCCTAAGTTTGCTCATAGCCTGTACAGAGAGATCCCATAAAACTATGGCAGCATAGGTATTCCCCTGTACTAAGCACAATTCAGCAGGAACAGTCCCCTAAGTTTGCTCATAGTCTGTACAGAGAGATCCCATAAAACTATGGCAGCATAGGTATTCCCTGTACTAAGCACAATTCAGCAGGAACAGTCCCCTAAGTTTGCTCATAGTCTGTACAGAGAGATCCCATAAAACTATGGCAGCATAGGTATTCCCCTGTACTAAGCACAATTCAGCAGGAACAGTCCCCTAAGTTTGCTCATAGTCTGTTCAGAGAGATCCCATAAAACTATGACAGCATAGGTATTCCTCTGTACTAAGCACAATTCAGCAGGAACAGCCCCTAAGTTTGCTCATAGTCTGTACAGAGAGATCCCATAAAACTGTTATTTATCTTCAGCAGGAGAATGGGGACTAGCAAGCCAATTTGGCATTGAAAAGTGGGAGAATTTTTTTTGTCAATCAGACAAATGGAACTTTTGAGCATGACCCCTAAAGTGATTTATCATTCGGCTGAGATAGGATCTCGGTGACATGTGAGAAATGCAGTGTATTCCCAGCGGAAGGTCACCTAATCAATAGGATGATGAATGCAGCCTGGGATCTCAAAAAAAATAAATAAAAGATGGATTAAAAAAAAAGAAAAATATTATTTTAAACTAATGAAATGACGGGCATCGCTTATGAATGGGTTCATTTTAACATGGAAATTATAAATATGGAAAAATGTGCTGAGGATAAGGGGAAGCTATGTGTGTTGGGAGAACATCCATTCATGTCCATGTTAACGTCCTAATCACTTCAGTAATGGGAGGACCTTGTATCATCATGGACCAAGTCAAGTTCTAGGAATCCAATATGGTAGCCGTGTGTATATATTAGGCTCCAACAGCTGTTCAACCTCAACATGAGGCATGAAAGGTTCTCTGTGCCATAGCCAAGTGGGAGCATCTCAGCTGGTGTTCTAACCCATTTGCAATTGGGAGGCCCAGATGTATTTGCAGACATTATAATGATCGTCAACAGTCAGATTCTTAAAAATCCAAGATGGCAGCCATGTGTACATTGGCCAAAACTCTCCAATATTTCAAAACTCAACTTGAGCCATGAGCAGTTCTCTGGCCAAGGCCAAGTGAGAGTTATGTGTGTAGGACTAAGGTCATACCTACCTCAAGTGGTGTCCTAATCCTCCCAGCAATGGGAAGCCCAGATATCATCACAAACGTTCTAATGGTGCCCACCAGAAGGCTCTGGGAATCTAACATGGCAGACATAGATGAATACACTAGCCATGGCTCACAAATAAATAGTTGAATGACCATTATTTGAGTAGCCTACCTCCCCTCTGAACTTTCCCTAGGCATGAGCCTTTCTCTTAATCTCTGCACCCTTGCCATGGATGTCAAAGCTCCTTGGCCCAGTTCTGGCTGCTGGAAAGATGTAGCAATGGATGTGACTGCATGACTTATTGGTTTATTTTCCATCATGGCTGACGTGCAATATCACAGATGGTCCCTTAAGAGCAATTTCGCTCTCGGGTCGGGATTTGTGACACCGGAATATAATTAAAGCGACTCGCAGAAAAGTCTCCCCGTAGCTGCCTGACACTGCACCGCCTCATCCATAATTGAACATGGGTTAGAATTCTTCATTGTGAAAGGTTAGGCCTCGTGGCCCTACATATGTATAGAACATAGCGGCTGAGAGTTGGGGGAGACGAGAGGCGCCTGCTGATAGCAAGGGGGGGACGGAGAAAGGATTTCAGAGGTGCAAAAGGGTAATGGAATAATTTGTGTGCTTCTCCTGGCAAGATTTTATTATCAGTCACATGGGAACCCAGTAACTTACAGTCAGTGGCCAAATGTCTTGTTATATTATACAACATTTAACTGCCAAGGTGCCAGACAGAGGGGAAGGTGAGGGGCACATACACAATGAGGAATGTTCCATCCAATGCAATTCCTATGGGGGGGGCTTTAGTTCCACTTTATAAATGAAAGTTATTTGCAGTTATGTATTTTTTCTTCTGGCATTGCTAATGATATCCATAATGACTGGAATTATTCAGCAGTATGACAAAGAGATTTCAGAATAAACTGATTTTAAACCTAGAGATAGATTTGCATTTCATTTCCCGGAGTTATTAAAGGCTATTGTTCCCCCCCCCTCCCTTTAAGAAACCCATTAGAGATCGTTGCTCTATTTCCCCCGACACAACATTCATTTCTGATCACACTCACATCGGAACTCTCGAAACAATCCTCTCTGCCTTCCTTCATTCTGTATTTTCATTGTATGTAGTTATCAGGGTGGGAGTTCTGTATATATATATATATATATATATATATATATATCGGCCCCTAATGGCTGATAGATGAGGTTCCCCCGGGTTTCCAGTCAGTTGATGTGGATTAAATTCTTCTGTTTATTGTGAATTATTCTGCCATTAATGGGATTTTTTTTCAGGAAATTGTGTTTCCTTCGACTGAATGAGCTCGACATGAACAAGGGAAACGATGTTGGTTTATAATGGAATCTTCTCTACAGACATGTGTACAATATATATATATATATATATATATATATATATATATATAATATAATATAAAGGAAGGGCTGAGCATGTGGGGGTATACGGGAATGAGATTGGAGTTGTATTATAATACAGACATGTAAAAGATTTCAATAGGAACGTGGCTTCATCAACCTACCCAGTTGCATGTTCTAAAACAAATCTCTTGCCTCCACCATCCAGAGAAACTCTCTACCCTAATCCGCCCCTTCCAACCCACACCCGGCCCACCATTCCCCCTCTACTTATAGACCTGACCCACCGTGACATCACAAAAGGGGCGGAGTGAGTCTATAAATTTAGGTGCCAGCAGTGCCAGGTCGTGGGCGGGGAGAGCAGGAGAAGAGCTCAACCCAGACCTGCCCATGAGCTGAAGATTTTGTGCAGGAGCAGAGGGGCCAATCCTGTCCAACCTGAGGGTGCCGTGGGTTTCGGGCCGGCCCACACATAACTACAGGATTGCAAAAACTCCCAGCGACGACTGATGAGTAACATCACAACTAAGGAGTAAAGCAAACCCCCAATAGTGACCCATAATCCTCGTCTCTCCTTAGACAACACTATTAGAAGCTGCATCACTGACCAATATAGACAAGTAATGGACTTAGGGAGACAGGGGGTACATTTAATACAGGTATGGGATCCGATATCCAGAAAGCTCCGATGGCCTTCTCACATACAGTAGACTCCATTTTATCCAAATAATACAATTGTTTAAAAATGATTTCCTTTTGCGGTGTAATAATAAAACAGTAACTTGTACTTGATCCCAACTAAGATATAATTAATCCTTATTGGAGGCAAAACCAGCCTATTGGGTTTATTTAATGTTTAATGATTTTCTAGTAGACTTAAGGTACATATGAAGATCCAAATTACAGAAAGATCTGTTATCTGGAAAACAAGGTCCTGCACATTCTGGATAACAGGTCCCATACCTGCCATGATGAAAAAAATGAATGCCAGAGTTCTCTTAAAGGGGTTGTTCACCTTCCAAACACTTTTTTTAGTTCGGTTGTTTTCAGATTGTTCCCCAGAAATAAAGACTTTTTTCAATTACTTTTCATTGTTTATTTTTTTACTGTTTTTCTAAAATCTAAGTGTAAAGTTGAATGTTCGTGTTGAATGTTGCAACAATTAGTAGATCCATTTCTCAGCAGCATCTCTGGAGTATCAGCAACTATTGTATCAATTCTAACAGCTGCCTGTAATGAAACCCAGAGACTCTGCTCAGCAGGGACAGAGATAAGAAATGTATCAACTAAATGTATCAATTCAGAACAGTTTAGGGCTATTCCACACGGGGAGATAGCGACGCGTTTGCGGTCGCGGCGACAAAGCGCCGCGACAGTCGCCGCGACCGGCGCAGGCGACAGTTTTGTATGGGCGCCTATGTAAAAACGCCTGTGCTAACCACACAAGGCGATGCGCTTTTCAACAGTCGCCTGAAAAAGCCTGGCGAGGCATTTTCAGGCGACTGTTGAAAAGCGCATCGCCTCGTGTGGTTAGCACAGGCGTTTTTACATAGGCGCCCATACAAAACTGTCGCCTGCGCCGGTCGCGGCGACTGTCGCGGCGCTTTGTCACCGCAAACGCGTCGCTATCTCCCCGTGTGGACTAGCCCTTAGGGAGTCGGCGACCCCCCCTCCCAGAGCTGCTTTAGAAGGTGAAAAAAGACACTTTACAGTTCAATATTAGCAAAACGGTGACACGTAGAAATAAGAAAGTCATTGGAAAAAGTCGTTATTTCTGGTGATTTATCTGAAAACAACTAGATGTTTCAAGGTGAACAATCCCATTAAAGTCATACTGACACATCTCTGCTCAAGCCTTGGCCCAGGGCCACCATCAGTAATCATGTGGTCCAATACTACTAAGTTAGCTGGACTTTCCCCACCAGGGGACCCCGATTATTATCCAATGGGTGGTGGGTCCGGCCAATAAATCAAATCGGATGCTAATGGGAAAAAAGAGGCACTTCCCAATTATGCCCAAACCCTGCCCACTTCCATGACCCCCAAAAAGCACGTCTACATCTTAGGACCTAATATAAGTAATTATAAAACAACTGGACTTGTTTCTTCAAGTTGAACAGAAGAAGCTGCTCGGATGAGTAGTGAAACGTCTTCAATAATTACTCAGCAAGTCCAGTTGTTTTCTAATTACTTATATTAGATATACCATGACTGGATAAATGAAAATCTTCATAGTCACTATATTAGGACCCTATAACTGCAGTACCCCCTGGGCCCCCCTGATGGCGACCTTGTGCCTTTATCTGTGACAATGAGACTATAATCCCTTGTATCTACTTTGAGTCGTGTTGTGCCAATGTAATTGCCTATAAGGGTCGGGGCAGACAGAGCAGGTACAGGGGGATCTTCATCCCTAATGTTGCTGATCTACACCTTGCAGCATGCAGTAAAGCAAAACTCCACCCAATAATTTGCCTAATGAAGTATTATCAGCAACTTCCCAATATCCATTCATTTCATCCAGTCCCTTTCTCTGCACTGCTGCCTCTGACTCCTGATACAACTTCCCAATATCCATTCATTCCTCATTCTCACTGGGTTTATAGTTCTGTGTAACTGTCATTGTGTCTGTCCCTTTCTCTTCTCTGCACTGCTGCCTCTGACTTCTGATACAACTTCCCAATATCCATTCATTCCTCATTCTCACTGGGTTTATAGTTCTGTGTAACTGTCATTGTGTCTGTCCCTTTCTCTGCACTGCTGCCTCTGACTCCTGATACAACTTCCTAATATCCATTCATTCCTCATTCTCACTGGGTTTATAGTTCTGTGTAACTGTCATTGTGTCTGTCCCTTTCTCTGCACTGCTGCCCTCTGACTCCTGATACAACTTCCCAATATCCATTCATTCCTCATTCTCACTGGGTTTATAGTTCTGTGTAACTGTCATTGTGTCTGTCCCTTTCTCTGCACTGCTGCCTCTGACTCCTGATACAACTTCCCAATATCCATTCATTTCTCATTCTCACTGGGTTTATAGTTCTGTGTAACGGTCATTGTGTCTGTCCCTTTCTCTTCTCTGCACTGCTGCCTCTGACTCCTGATACAACTTCCCAATATCCATTCATTCCTCATTCTCACTGGGTTTATAGTTCTGTGTAACGGTCATTGTGTCTGTCCCTTTCTCTTCTCTGCACTGCTGCCTCTGACTCCTGATACAACTTCCCAATATCCATTCATTCCTCATTCTCACTGGGTTTATAGTTCTGTGTAACTGTCATTGTGTCTGTCCCTTTCTCTTCTCTGAACTGCTGCCTCTGACTCCTGATACAACTTCCCAATATCCATTCATTCCTCATTCTCACTGGGTTTATAGTTCTGTGTAACTGTCATTGTGTCTGTCCCTTTCTCTGCACTGCTGCCTCTGACTTCTGATACAACTTCCCAATATCCATTCATTCCTCATTCTCACTGGGTTTATAGTTCTGTGTAACTGTCATTGTTCTGGAAAGCAGCATTTGTCTGTCCCTTTCTCTCTGGTTCTGTCAGGAGTTGGAACCAGTTGGGTAGAGAACATTAACAGTCATTTTAAAACAGTTTTGGGCAGAGTTCCGTTTGAAATGAATCTGTATATCATTCTTATAGACTCCCTGATAGTGACCTGTTATTTCAGTGAGAATCTCCCACGACAGCAGCTCCTGGTACATTTGGGTAACGGCTTCGGTTTCATTGAAAAATCCATGATCCTGACAAGTAATAAAGTCCCTGGTAGAAGTGCAAAGAGCTTTCTGCTTTTCTACTTATTGTGTTACAGCAAAGAAGTGACTCAAGCAGGAACCGCAGAATAAGGCACAGAAATTACTGATAAAACTTCTCCAATAGAGCCCTATAAAAGGATGTAGTACATAAATGCTTGCTACAGTATATATTATATACTGTTGTCGCTCTGTTTCCAAGTATGCGTACAGCCTTAACCAATCATCAGCCTGCGTTCCAGTTGGATAGGGGATTGTGGCTTTTCCATAGCTCGGTACTTAATTCTCTCATCAGGCTACATTGATTTTTGGGTTATAGAGGCACAACAGCAGCAGACATTTTTAAAGGACAAGTAGATGCCCCTAGTAACTTAAGGACCCACTCACTATATACAGTAAATACACAGTATAAAAGCCCCAATTCAAGGCTCAGCTTCTCAGCAGCAGCCCAGGACCCACTGAGCATGTGCAGTGCCACTGACTCACAGAAGATGCCCAACGATCCAAGATGGGGAGCCGCTGGGGGAAACTTGATCATTATTGATATCAATTCTGCGGCACCTCTGGGTAGGTACAGTATATAAAGTAAACCATTTCTAGAATAGCAGTACTTTTGTAGCCTTATAGAGCATTAGTTTTTTTAGATGGGGGTAAGTGACCCCCATTTGAAAGCCGGAGAAGTTAGAAGTAGACAAATTATTTAAAAAATAATATTTCAAAAAAACAATGAAGACCATAGGTATTCCCTGTACTAAGCACAATTCAGCAGGAACAGCCCCTAAATTTGCTCATAGTCTGTACAGAGAGATCCCATAAAACTATGGCAGCATAGGTATTCCCTGTACTAAGCACAATTCAGCAGAAACAGCCCCTAAATTTGCTCATAGTCTGTACAGAGAGATCCTATAAAACTATGGCAGCATAGGTATTCCCTGTACTAAGCACAATTCAGCAGGAACAGCCCCTAAATTTGCTCATAGTCTGTACAGAGAGATCCCATAAAACTATGGCAGCATAGGTATTCCCTGTACTAAGCACAATTCAGCAGAAACAGCCCCCTCTTTTTAATACAGAAGGCTGAGATATCAGCAGCACCATCTTTCTGCTGTTGGGAGTTGTAACTCAACAACATGTGGTTGGCCATTTTCATGAAGAGTCATGAGGTCAATGCCCTTTGTGCCCTGCCCCCAAACCCGCCCTATTTAAAAGGAGCCTCTCAGGTAAGAATGGCCAATCCAGGCAGTATCTCAGTGATAGTGACAGGTCATTAGAAAAACTGAATATAATTCTCCCTCATTGCTGATTCACGGAGTAAGATTTGTTGAAGTCAGCAAAAAAGTCTCATTTCCAGTTAATGGCTGAGCAAAACCAGATATTTATCTGTAATTAGTGAGAAACGTGTCTAACGGCCGCAGCCCCCCTCCCCCACCACTGGGCTGTACATGGGAAGGAGCGGCTTTATATTTCTATATGGTGGGACCCACTGTACATAAAGGCAGAAGGAAAGAGTTTTTAATCACTTGTGAGGGGCAGGAGCCCAAGTCCCATCCTTGTGATTTAAGGTTTCGTTCTGCTTTAAATTGAGATCAACCTTGTAACTTCCCCAGCTCCAGAGACAAGAGGAAAGTGTTGGAAGGGTTACTGCCTGCCCCTTATTAACCCACTTATGGCTAGTGATTTGCTGTATTTTGTGCCTCCACTACTTTATTTACTTCATTTACCTACATGGCCACTTAGTGGATCAGCCCATAGCCACACTCCCAGGTAATTGTCTGCTCATGTCGTTGGTCGCTGACGCTCTAATACTGAGACAAAGAGAAGATAAATGATCCCAGATCTCCAGCAAAGCCGACGTGAGAGCCGCTGAATGTGCATCTTCCAAAACTAACAGAACATCCGTAGGCTGAACTCCAAGCAAGTGGGGCATGAACTGGTCATTAGTCTCCTTCTTATTTGCACCTTAACCCTTGTCTGACCAGAGAGGCATCACCTCCCACTCTCAGTTGCCTCAGGTCCTGTACAGAGAGAGAAAGAGAGAGTTACATGGAATAGACTGTCCTAAATATGTGACATTAATTAACTGCAGTCACACGGCACCGGGAAGACTTATGAACCCAACTGCCCAATGGATGTTCTGCTCTGTGTTATGAAAGGGGAGTTTATTAAAGGTAAATCTGTAACCTTGTTATGAGCTAAGGGGGCCCAGTCTGAAGGCCAGTTAGGGGGAGATTTGGGGTGAGTGCTTATTTGTGCCCTGGGTACCCCTGGAACTATAGCAGGGTGACTGTTACCCCAATGTTTCTATATATCTATAACCTTGTTATGAACTAAGGGGGCGCATCCTAAAGACCAGTTAGGGGGAGATTTGGGGTGAGTGCTTATTTGTGCCCTGGGTACCCCTGGAACTATAGCAGGGTGACACCCCAATGTTTCTATATATATGTAACCTTGTTATGAGCTAAGGGGGCCCAGTCTGAAGGTCAGTTAGGGGGAGATTTGGGGTGAGGGCTTATTTGTACCCTGGGTACCTCTGGAACTATAGCAGGGTGACGGTTACCCCAATGTTTCTATATATCTGTAACCTTGTTATGAGCTAAGGGGGCCCAGTCTGAAGGTCAGTTAGGGGGAGATTTGGGGTGAGTGTTTATTTGTACCCTGGTACCCCTGGAACTATAGCAGGGTGACTGTTACCCAATGTTTCTATATATCTGTAACCTTGTTATGAGCTAAGGGGGCCCAGTCTGAAGGTCAGTTAGGGGGAGATTTGGGGTGAGTGCTTATTTGTACCGCTGGTACCTCTGGAACTATAGCAGGGTGATGGTTACCCCAATGTTTCTATATATCTGTACCTTGTTTATGAGCTATAGGGGGCCCAGTCTGAAGGTCAGTTAGGGGGAGATTTGGGGTGAAGTGCTTATTTGTACCTGGGTACCCCTGGAACTATAAGCAGGGTGACTGTTACCCCCACATGTTAATCTGTTGGTTTTGATAAGGGGGGCAGTTTCAGAGATACCAGGAAAACTGTCAGTTAATGACAGTTTATAGAGATATTTATTGCCGTGTATAAGGGACAGGGACCTTTTCATCCTTCCTATGAGACTTTTCACATAACAATCAGTGGATAGAAATATAGCAAGTGTTTCACCTTCAGATCAGTTAATGTTTCTCATTTTAACGAGGAGCAGAGCAAACGAGAGGCCCTGAGCAGGAGAATGTTCTGGAAAGAATAATGAAGTCGGCTCGTGCGCTTCTGTAAATACTTTGGGCATCTCACTTGCTGATCCCCTGCAGCTCCCCTGGCAGCTCCGACTCTCCGTATCCATCAAGGGAGACAGATCTCTGCCTGATCTTTTCCTTCCCTTCTCCCGGTCTATTTGAGTTTCCTTCCTGCAAACCGGAATGTGCCGCCCTCACTTTCCAAGGTCAATGACATCTCTGCTGTCTAATTACACTTTCTTCTTATTAAAGATTCTCACTCACGTCTCCTTATGTGATGTGACTTATGTGACAGCTACAATATTTAAAGGCTACAACTGTCTGTATCATATTTATCAGATCAATATCCAGGCCTGGAATTTCTTGGTGCTTAGATGAAAGTAATTATCAGGCATCTTTTTATTCCTACTAATCCGTTTCTCATTAGGGGAAATTAACAGAGCAGACAGTAACCCTTCCAACACTTTCCTCTTGTCTCTATATATTAGGTACCTATCTAGTGTTACCAATCCCTATTTCTGTAGGTAAATGAGAGAGAGCAGGCAGTAACCCTTCCAACACTTTCCTCTTGTCTCTATATATTAGGTACCTATCTAGTGTTGCCAATCCCTATTTCTGTAATTGGGCTGGCAGAGCAGGGAAACAGGGAGGCAATTAATGCGGTGTCTCTGAGCTTCTCATAGAAAGATACAAGTGAGAGCAGTTTTAGTAGATGGAAACCCCACAAAGCAACTGACGCTATTAAAAGATCCGGAGATATAAAGTCCTCTCGGAGGGGCAGTTATAAAGGAGAGGGGAGTTGCAGTTAAGTAGAGGGGGCACGTGGGGATTTTCCTGGCTGCACAGATAAAAGATCATATTAAATGATACAATACAGGGTTTATTCTTGCTGTGTCGGCGGCTTTTAGTTGCCTATGGGAAGAGAGATAGAGAAAGGGGCACAGTACTGATATGTTTAAAGGTCCATTGATCCCCATTGTAATATGTGGAGTAATTAGGGAGCACTTGCTGAACTCCGCTTGATATTCACAACCCATTGATCACCGGATTTGATCTCCGAATGTCCCCCTCTCAGTTTGCAGCCAAGGTACTTAACTCTGCTGCCGACCCTAAAATTCCGCCTCTGATTATGGCTCGTCAGGGTAATTCTAGATTGGGAAGTGCCGGGTGCTCAGTATCAGTATTTAGGCACAGCCATGGGCACCGATATGGCCCCTTCTTTGAACCATTTTATACTACGCTCATTCTTCATTAGACTTTATTTACAAAGATTTTGTAAGTCAGAAAAGATGGATTATTACGCCTTTGGGCCTTGTGATTGTGGGTGCACCTTCCTGTATCTATTGGGGCAACAATGTGGAAACAGATCAGGTGACCAGCACTTGTATCCCGTTGTGACTTGTCTTACAGTCGGCACTTGCAGTTGTTTAACGCCTAACGACTTCTGACAGTTTACAGACGAGAATTGTCCCAACCTTGTGCCTTGTCACATCGCTGAGAGTCATTGGCACAAACATGATGTATTTTAATTTAAATGGAACAACGTTGTGCCCACTTGCCATTGCCAGAAACAACTCCCAGGGCTGACGTCCTCATATCCCCATTGGTTAAAGGTTGCTGGGAGTGACAGCGCAACAACAGCAGGTCTGTAGGCTGAATTATCACCCACAAACTGAGTATTTTGTCTCTTGTTCTGTTACCTTTGAGCAGGTGAAAAGGAGGTGAGTGCGGGGTTTGTTGGCATGTTATACCCCCCGGGCATCCTAATGTACATAAATGAATGCAGACAATTAAGGGAACCAGTAGGAACCTGGAGAGATCCCTAAATGTCTCCACAACTCACCTGTCTTGAATACAGGGCTGCTAAATTCAGGAATCTCTGTATTCACAGGGGAAACTCAGATCGTTCCCCTCTATTCTAGGACTTAAGGACAGGCACTCACAGTTGCTGATAGACAGAAAGGTGCAAAAAAGCTAAAACAACGACGGTTTGCACATGTTTTATACAATTTACCCCTTGAAGGGGTTTTACACCTTTAAATTAACTGTTAGTAGATGTGAAATTGAAATTGGTTTTAATTTTTTCTTATTTGTGGTGTTTGAGTTATTTAGCTTTTTATTCAGCAGTTCTCCAGTTTGCCATTTCAGCCATCTGGTTGCTAGGGTCCCAAATTCGCCTAGCAACCATGCAGCTGATATGAATAAGAGACTGAAATATGAATAGGTGAGGCCTGAATTGAAAGAGGAGTAATAAAAGTAGCAATACAATACATTTGTAGCTTTACAGAGCATTTTGTTATTAGATGGGGTCAGGCGACCACCCCATTAGAAAACTGGAAAAGTTAGAAGATGAGAAATGATTCAAAAAAACGATTTAAAAAAAGAAGACCAATTGCAAAGTTGCTTAGAATTAGCCATTCTATAAATTAAGGATACACCGAATCTAGGATTCGGTTTGGGATTCGGCCTTTTTCAGCAGGATTCAACCTAATTCTTCTACCCGGCCGGACCAAAATTCTAATTTACATATGCAAATTAGGGGTGGTAAATCACAAAACAAGGAAGTAAAACATTTTTTGCCTTCCTATGCCTAATTTGCATATGCAATTTGTATTTGGTTTCGTATTCGGCTGAATCTTCCATGCATCCCTACTATAAATATACTAAAAGTACTAGGGATGCACGAATCCAGGATTCGGGCCTTTTCAGCAGATTCAGATTCGGCCGAATCCGGTCTGTCCCGCCAAAACTAATCGAATCCTAATTTGCATATCCTAATTTGCAAATAAGGAAGTAAAATATGTTTTCCACTTCCCACCCCTAATTTGCATATTCAAATTAGGATTGCGGTTTGATATTTGGCCCGAATCCTTCATGAAGGATATGGGGGTTCGGCTGAATCCAAAATAGTGGATTAGGTGCATCCCTAAACAGTACCACCCCTGTAACGCTCGGTAAGTTGCACGTTGCACACCACTAGGGGGGCAGCAATCCTGCCGCTAAAAGATGCAACCAGCGAATAACTTGCCCTTTATTTGTCAGTCCCCTCCATTGCTTTATAGTGGTAAGTTAAAGGCGCAGGCCCCTATTTCTTACATAAACTGAAGCAAAATCATATTTTATTTTTCTGGACATGAAACTTCCCCGGCGTCTCTTCTCATCTCCTCAAACACAAATCTCTGGCTCAGGTTTCCCTGCTAGAGATCAGGACCAAACCCCTCTGTTCTGCTTCTCTCATTGGGTTTATGTCACATTTATCCAACGTCTGCAGCCCCCTGCATGTGCCAAGCAGCCCCCCTGCACGTGCCAAGCAGCCCCCCCATTTGTGCAAGAAAAGTAAAGGCTGATGTAAGAGATTACATAAGATAATGCAGCGTGGCTTTGGCTACATTCAGAAAGCAATATTTACTGACAGCGACATGCGCAATAATCTACATTTAATACAATCAGGGCTGTATCTGGGGTTTATACAGCAAAGTTCTGAGGACAATACATTCCCATTTACTGATTCTTTGTCCTGCACTAAGGGGGGATCACATCTTCGATCCAAACGGTCCCCCTTATCCTTTCCCTCAGAAGATGTCAGGGTGAATGGGGGAGGATGTTGGGGTGAATGGGGGAATTTGAGGTGATTGGGGGAAGATGCTGGGGTGAATGTGGGAGGAAGTTGGGGTGAATGGTAGAATTTGGGTGAATGGGGGAGGAGGTTGGAGTGAATGGGGGAGGAGTTGGTGAATGGGGGAATTTTGGTTGAATAGGGGAGGATGTTGAGGTGAATGGGGAATTTGGGGTGAATGGGTAGTATGTTGGGATGAATGGGGGAGGACATGGGGTGAATGGGGCAATTTAAGGTGAATGGGGAGGATGTTAGTGTGAATGGGGGAATTTTGGGTGAATGGGGAGGATGATGGGGTCAATGGGGTTTGTTGTGAATGGGAAGGAGGTTGGGGGGAAGTGGGGGTGAATGAAGTGGGGTGAATGGGGGATGTGGGGTGAATGGGGGAGGATGAATGGGGTGGGGAGTGAGTGGGGGAGGATGTAGGTTGAATGTGGGAATTTGGGGTGAATGGGGGAGATGTTGGGGGTGAATGGGAATTTGGGTGAATGGGGGAGGATGTTGTGGTGAATGGGGGATGTTGGAGTGAATGGGGGAAATTGGGGTGAATGGGGAGGAGGTTGGAGTGAATGGGGGAGGATGGGGTGAATGGGGGAATTTGGGTTGAATGGGGAGAAGGTTGGGGTGAATGAGGGAGGATGGTGTGATTGGGGGAAGATGCTGGGTGAATGGGGGAGGAAGTTGGGGTTGTATTTAGCAATTGCGAAATGGAGCACATGGTGATTTAGGAAAAATCAAACCTTCTTCATTGAAACATGCGTAAAATCATCAGTACCTCAGTACATATATGGATATGACCTCCCCCACACTTGACGCGTTTCGTGGCGTCTCGCCACTTCCTCAGAAGCATAGGGAAAACCTCCCCAACACCATTAATAAAACACCTAAGCCCCACCCAATAAAAACATTTAACCCTTTTTAGGCTTTTAGATATACAACCGACATCAAAGGTCATATTCTTGCATATAACTGTGACAGCAGGTGTCTCTATTGCTCCACCAACTAGGCAGGTTAAAGGCTAATCTGATATTTATCACAAATAGTTGGGGTGAATGGTAGAATTTGGGGTGAATGGGAGGAGGATGTTGGGGGAATTAGGGGTGAATGGGGAAATGTGGGGGTGAAATGGGGTTTTGGGGGTGAATGGGGTAGCATGTTGGGGTGAATGGGGAGGACGTTGGGTTGAATGGGGAATTTGAGGTGAATGGGGAATTTGGGGTGAATGGGGGAGGATGCTGGGGTGAATTGGGGAATTTGGATGAATGGGGTGAATGGGAAGGATGTTGGTGTGAATGGGGGAATTTGGGGTGAATGGGGAAGGATGATGGGGTCAATGGGGGAATTTGTTGTGAATGAGGGAGGATGTTGGGTGAATTGGGGAGGTGGGGTGAATGGGGGATTTGGCGTGAATGGGGAGGTTGTTGGGGTGTATAGGTTAATTTGGGGTCAATGGGGGAGGATGATGGGGTGAATGGGATTTTGGGGTGAGTGGGGGAGGATGTTGGCTTGAATGTGGGAATTTGGGGTGAATGGGAGGATGTTTGGGGTGAATGGGGGAAATGGGTGAGGGAATTGGGGGTGAATGGGGGGAGGAGGTTGCGTGAAAATGGGGGGGATGGGGGGTGAATGGGGGAATTTGGGTTGAATGGGGGAGGATGTTGGGGTGAATGGGAATTTGGGGTGAATGGGGGAAGATTGGGGTGAATAGGGGAGAAATTGGGGTGATGGGATTGGGGTGAATAATGTTGGGGTGAATGGGGGAAGATGTTTGGGGTGAATGGGAGAGGATGATGGGGTGAATGGGGGAATCTGGGGTGAATGGGGAGGAGTTTTGGGTGAATGGGGGAGGATGT
The DNA here is from genome assembly GCF_017654675.1 of Xenopus laevis. NCBI lineage: Eukaryota > Metazoa > Chordata > Amphibia > Anura > Pipidae > Xenopus > Xenopus laevis. The sequence goes on from NC_054375.1 coordinate 8,958,624, forward strand.
TGGGGTGAATGGGGAAATTTGAATTGAATGGGGCAGGATGTTGGGGTGAATGGGGAATTTGGGATGAATGGAGGAAGATGTTGGGGGGTGAATGTGAGAATTGCGGTGAATTGGGGAGGATATTTGGGTGAATGGAGGAATTGGGGTGAATGGGGGAATTTGGGGTGAATGGGGAGAATTTTGGGGTGAATGGGGGAATTTGGGTTGAATGGAGGAGCATGTTGGGATGAATGGGGAGAGGATGATGGGGTGAATGGGAAAATTGGGGTGAATGGGGAGGATGTTGTGGTGAATGGAGGAGGAAGTTGGGGTGAATGGGAGAATTTGGGGTAAATGGGGGAGGATGTTGGGGGGAATTTGGGGTGAATGGGGGATATTGGGGTGAATGGGGAATGGGTTGAATGTGAGGATGTTTGGGGTGAATGGGGAAGTTGGGGTGAATGGGGAATGTGGGTTGAATGGGGAGGATGTTGGGGTGAATAGGGGAATTTGGGGTGAATGGGGGAGGATGTTGGGGTGAATGGAGGAGGAAGTTGGGGTGAATGGGAGAATTTGGGATGAATGTGGGAGGATGTTGGGGGTGAATTGGGGAAGTTGGGGTGAATGGGGAATGTGGGTTGAATGGGGAGGATGTTGGGGTGAATGGGGGAATTTGGGGTGAATGGGGGAGGATGAATGGGGTGATTCGGGGATGCGGGGTGAATTTGGGAGAATGTTGGGGTGAATGGGGAATTTTGGGTGATTGGGGTAGTTTTGGGTTAATGCAGAGATGTGTGAGTGAATGGGGGAATTGGGGTGAATGGGAGAATTCACCCCAAATTCCTACATTCTCCCCCATTCACTCCAAAATCCTCTCCCATTCACCCAAATTCCCCATTCACTTCACCATCCTCCCCCCATTCACCCAACATCCTCCCCATATCACCCCAACAAATTCCCCCACTCACCCTACATCCTGCATTCACCCCAAATTCTCCAATCACCCCAAATACCCTTCACCCCACATCCTCTCGCATTCACCTCACATCCCCATTCACCCCAAATTTCCCCATGCATCCCAACTTCCACCATTCACCCCCATCATACTCCCCATTCACCCAAATTCCCCAATTCCACACCAACATCCTCCCCTATTCACCCCCAACATCCTCCCCATTCACCCCCAAAATCCTCCCCCATTCACCCCAACATCCTCCCTTTCAGCCCCCCATCCCCCATTCACCCCAACATCCTCCCCATTCAACCCGCATCCCCCATTCACCCACAAAATTCCCCATTCACCCCAATATTTCTCCCCCATTCACGCCCAACATCCTCCACCATTTCACCTCGAATTCCCCATTCACCCACATCCTCCTCATTCACCCCAAACTCCCCCATTCCCCCATCATCCTCCACCATTCCCCTAAATGTCCCATTCACCCCAACTTCCTCCCCATTCACCCCAAATTTTCCCATTCACACTTAAATTCCCTCATCCACTCACAATTCCTCCCCCATTCACCCCAAATTCTCCCATTGACCCAACATCGCCACACTCATTCAACCCAACATCCTCCCCCATTCACCCAAATTGCACCCCAACATCTCCACCCATCTCAACACATTCCCCATCACCCCAAACAATCCCTCGCCAAATTCACCCCAAACCTCCTCACCCATTCACATCCGAAATTCTCCTATTCACCCCAATTTCCCCCATTCACCCCACATCCCTGCATTCCCCAATTTCCCCCATTCACCCAACATCTCCCCATTCACCGCCACCATCCTCCCCCATTCACCCGACATCCTTCCCATTCACCCAAATTCCTCATTCCCCCCAACACCCCCCAACATCTCCTCCCCAATTCACCAGCAAACCTCCTCCCCCGATGACCCTAAATTCCCCATTCACATCTTATCAGACCAACATCCTCCCATTCACCCCAAACATCCTCCCCCATTCACCCCAAATTCCTCCCATTCACCCCAAATCCCCCATTCACTGCCCAACATCCTCCCCCATTCACCCAACATTCCTCCCCATTTGCCACCCCAACATCCTCCCCCATTCACACCCATTATTTTACTCTTCCCCCATATCAACGGTTCTCCAAAAATATCTCCCACTCACCCCGAAATTCGACACCCATTATTCACTCCACAATCCCCGTGCATGTGCGAGTTGCCCAAAAAAAATGTCCCCGTCACGCACGATCACGGCCGAATCGCCGTGCATTCGTTGTTTTACAGCCCTGCGACTGTCTCTTAGTATGGGTTGTTCCGCAGAACTCTTCAGCAAAAGGAAACAGCTCGACGCCCCGCACCAGCTAACGCGGCATTATTTTGACCGGTATTCGATCACATAACACGCGCGACCGCGATCTGATGACGCGAGCAGGACAGATCCACGCTCCAGTCTGGTATACGTACGCGTACTACGGTTTGAGCTGCAGACGGCGTCTTCTAGCTCCTCTATTGGGCTATACCCCTTGTTGTTTTGGTTACAGTCCAAGATCATGCTTTTATGCACGAGGATTAGGAGGATCCTAGTAATGACTACAGTCCTGGCGACAGGCAGGTCGGTTTGCATCGCACCTAGTTATCGCGCCAGTCGCGAACGGAGTTTGCGACGAGTCAAAATAAAACTTCCACAAATTCACCCGTCCAACCTCCTCCACCCATTCAACCTAAAATTCCCCCTTCACGCCCAACATCCTCCCATTCTCCCCAAATTCCTTAAAACATTCACCCACAACATCGACTGCCCCATTCACTCCTCCACCTATGTCTTCCCACATTAACCCAGACACTCTTTCCCCATATAAATTCCTCCATTCCCAACATTCCTCCCCCATTCAAGGTAGCCCATCATTCCTACCCCCATTCACCCCAAATGTCCCGCATTCACCCCAAACTCCTCCATTCACACCCATCCCCCATTCACCCCGATATCTCATAGGGATTCTCCCCCCTAGACACTTCCACCATTGCTAACCCATAATTCCCCATTCCTCTCGAACAGAGATAAGCTCGACAGAATTTTTGTGTAGGTGTCGTATTCCAGTATCCGTGGCGGGAGCAGTCTGTGGGGGTGTCTAATGCGACTACGTGGTGAAGCGCGAACGTATTCGGTGCGCGACTGCGTAGGACGTCACGATGGTGACGGAAATACTCAGACCAGGTCCAGTCCCTATGCTTGGTTCATGTACTAGTTTCCAGTATGTTCGTGCATGATCTCCCGAGATTTTCTCTTAAGGCCTTGCGTGATCTAGAGGACCTGGAGCTGGGGTATTATCCCCGCAACATCCTCCCATATACCTCAAACCTCCTCCCCATTCACCCCATTCCCCCATTACACGCACGCAAATTCCCCAAATTCACACCGAACCATCCTCCCCCATTCACACCCAACAGTTCCCGCATTCACCAACCATCCTCTCCCATTCATCCGCAACTCCTCCATTCACCCGCAAAATTCCCCCGATTCCCTCCAAGTCTTCCTCCCCATTCAACCAAAACTTCTGCCGATTCCAAACCGAAATTCCCCACATACATCCCTACTTCCCGCATTCACCCCAAATTCCCCCAATATAACCTGTTACAATATACCACTCTCCAACACACCACACCCTATCTCCCTCATTCACCCCAAATTCCCACATTCCACACTCAACATCCTCCGCCCATTCACCCCCGGGCATCCGCCATTCACCACAAATTCCCCCCCTGTACCAACATTCCTCACCCCCTTCTCGACCCAGCAATCCTCCCCTATTCACCGCACCAAATGCCGCCCATTTACCACCAACATCGAGCCTTCATTCACGCCCAAAATTCCCCCATTCCCCCAACATCCTCATACCCAATTCACCCAAATTCTCCCATTCAGGCCCCAACGGGTTCACCCCAGCCACAATCCCGACATCCCCTCATTCATATAACCCCAACATCCTCGACACCATTCACCACAAATTTAGTTGCCCCATTTCACACCAAACTATCCTACATTTTCACTTCACACATCCCCCTGATGCACCGCACCACATCCTTCGCTTTTGCACCCCCAAAACTCGTTCAGGCCCAGAGAATCCTCCCCCATTTTAACGCAGAGACATTCCTCACCCCATTACCCCAAATATACCTTTCCATCATTCATTCTTCAAAACTATTCCCCATTCATCGCGAATGCCATCCTCCCCATTCACCACAACTTCCCCCATTCACCAACACCTCCCATTTCCTACCCACATCCCACCAATTCACCTCAAATTCCCCCCATTCACACCCAACATCCTCCCCACCCCCCATTTACCCCAACTTCATCCAATTTCAGGCCCGCAACCCCCATTCCACCCCAACATCCTCCCCCATTCTACGCCAGAAACATCCTCGCCCCATTTCACCCCCCAAAATGCCTCCATTCACCCAAATTCCCCCATTCAACCCTAAACAATCCACACCGCCAATTCACCCCAAAATTCCCCATTCACTTCCAAAATCCTCCCCCCATTGACCCTAAATTTCTCCCATTCCACCCCACGTCCTCCCCCCCTTTCACCCGAACATCCTCCCCCATTCATCCAACATACTCCCCCCATTCACAAAACCTCCTCCCCCATTCACCCCAAATTCACCCCAACATCATCCCCGATCCCATTCACCCCAAATTCTCCCATTCATGGCCAACATCACACTGGGGCCTCCATTGATCCGTTC